>NW_024072451.1:0-5397 GCF_014754425.2 Oryx dammah
GTTCCCTTTCTCCAGACCCTCTTCAACACTTCTTTATGAATTTTTTGATTATGGCCATTTGGTCTGGTGTGAGGTGATAGCTCATAGTAGATTTGATTAACATATCTCTAATAATGAGTGATGTTCATGGGTTTATTGATGCTTCTGAACTGTGGTGTTGGAGAAGACTTTTGAGAGTAACATGGACTACAAGGAGATCCAACCAGTCCATTCTAAAGGAGATCAGTCCTGGGTGTTCTTTGGAAGGAATGATGTTAAAGCTGATACTCTAGTACTTTGGCCACCTCATGTGAAGAGTTGACTCATTGGAAAAGTCTCTGATGCTGGGAGGGATTGGGGGCAGGAGGAAAAGGAGATGACAGAGGATGAGATGGCTGGATGGCATCACCGACTCGATGGACATCAGTTTGAGTGAACTCTGGGAGTTGCTGATGGACAGGGAGGCCTGGCGTGCTGCAATTCATGGGGTCGCAAAGAGTCGCACACGACTGAGTGACTAAACTGAACTGAACTGAGGTCTTCTTTGGGGAAATGTCTGTTTAGGTCTTTTGCCCACTTTCTGATGGGCTTGTTTGTTTTTCTGGTATTGAGTTGTATGAGCTGCTTGCATATTTTAGAAATTAATAATTCAGCAATTGTTTCCTTTGCTATTATTTTGTTCCATATTGAGGGTTGTCTTTTCACTTTGTTTATAGATTCCTTTGCTGTGAAAAATCTTATAAGTTTAACTAGGTCCCACTTATTTATTTTTGGTTTTATTTCCATTATTTTAGGAGGTGAGTGATGAAAGATCATGCTGTGATTTATGTCATACAGTATTCTGTTTATGTGTTCTTCTAAGAGTTTTATAGTGCCTGGTCTTAAATTGAAAACATTTAGTTTTTATCCATTTTGTGTTTATCTTTGTGTATAGTGTTATGAAGTGTTCTAATTTCATTCTTCTGCACATTGTTGTCCAGTTCTTCCAGCATCAGTTATTGGAGAACTATTATTTTCCCCATTGTACATTCTTGCCTCCTTTTTCAGAGATAAGGTGCCCATGGATGCAGGGGTTTATCTCTCGGCTCTCTATCTTGTTCCATTGGTCTATCCTTCTGTTTTTGTGCCAGTGCCATGCTCTTTGGATGACTATAGCTTTGTACTATAGTCTGAAATTACATAAGTTGATTGCTCTAGCTCTATTCTTCATTCTTTTTTTAAAATTTATTTATTTTAATTGGAGGCTAATTACTTTACAATATTGTAGTGGTTTTTGTTATACACTGTCATGAATGAGCCATGGGTTTACATGTGTTCCCCATCCTGAACTCCCGTGACTTCTCCCTCCCCATCCCATCCTTCTGTGTCATCCCAGTGCACCAGCCCTGAACACCCTGTCTCATGCATCAAACCTGGACTGATGATCTGTTTCACCTATGATAATATACATGTTTCAATATATTCTCTTAAATTATCCCACCCTCACCTCCTCCCACATAGTCCAAAAGACTGTTCTATACATCTGTCTCTTTTGCTGTCTTGCATATGGGATTATCATTATGATGTTTCTAATTCCATATATATGGGTTAGTATACTGTATTGGTGTTTTTTTTTTTTTTCTGACTTACTTCACTCTGTATAATAGGCTCCAGTTTCATCCACCTCATTAGAAATGATTCAAATGCATTCTTTTTAATAGCTGAGTAATATTCCATTGTGCATATGTACCACAACTTTCTCATCCATTCATCTGCCGATGGACATCTAGGTTGCTTCCATGACCTGGCTATTATAAACAGCGCTGTGATGAACATTGGGGTACACATGTCTCTTTTAATTCTGGTTTCCTCAGTGTGTATGCCCAGCAGTGGGATTGCTGGGTCATATGGCAGATCTATCTTCAATTTTTTTTTTAAGGAATCTCCACACTGTTCTCCACAGTGGCTGTACTAGTTTGCATTTACACCAACAATGTAAGATGGTTCCCTTTTCTCCACACCCTCTCCAGCATTTATTGCTTGTGGACTTTCAGATAGCAGCCATTCAGACAGCTGTGAGATGGTACTTCATTGTAGTTTTATTTGCATTTCTCTATAATGTCTATTCTTTCTTAAAATTACTTTGGCTTTTGGGGGTCTTCTGTGTCTCCATATAAATTGTGAAATTTGGGTATACCTGTGGCGGATTCATGTTGATGTATGGCAAAACTAATATAATACTGTAAAGTAATTAACCTCCAATTAAAATAAATTTATATTAAAAATTTTTTTAATTAAAAATGATAATAGTAAAAATATATCTAGGAATTTCTCTGGAGCTGTTGTAGACAGTATGGGGCCAATTCATTTTCAGATAGTTCCTTGATGTGGCTTATACTTCTCAAGATCTATAGGCACCTTCATATCTAGTCGGTGCTGACTACAGGGTTTTAAACTGTTGCACCTGTCACTTCCAAAGTGGGTCCGTCTGTTTATTTTAGCTTTTTCTCTTTACTGGTCTTTTCAGCATCTAATTTCTGCCCTGACACAAGGGGGCGATGGTGGTCACTTTTTCAGGCTCACTTGTTCAGTCGTGCTGTTGGGAGAGAGCAATACTGCATAAAAATATCACTGGCGTGTATGGGAAGTGCTCACAGTGTTTCAGCCGCCCTGGGTTTGCCCCTGCTCACTGCATGTGTGCTTTCATTCTACATTTCTCAGGCTCTATGTTGCTCTGCTGGGAACTATCTGAGGCGGGCCCTGGGTTGCATACACTTCCAAGATCTAAGTTGCTCAGGTTCAGGTTCTTGGGTACTCCACAAATGCGCAGACTTGGTTGGGCCTGCGTTTGGTGCCCTTCCCAGGTCCGAGCAGCTCAGGTGACCAGGTCCTTGGTGAGCGCAGTGAACCCCCGGTAAGGGAGTGTGTCTTATCACCTCTCCCGTCCCAGCCGCTCAGTTTTCTGAGTGTACAATGGATGCGCCTTCTCAGGTGTGGCCGGGTGTCTCTTCTGGGGAGCTGATCTCTGGCTGCAACCCTCCCGGCAGATGTCGACCATCCAGAATCCCAAGTAGTCTTGGTTATTAACAAAGCCTGCTTGCAGTTTGGTAGATGATGCCTCTCTGGGACCACCATTGCCCCCTTCTGGCTCTGGCTGCCCCCCACCCCCTGCCTGCCTGTCTGTGGTGGGGAATGGGCCAGTCCGCTAGCTCTGCTTAGTTCTTTGTTCTGTGAGTGGGCCTGGCAGAGTCTTAAGTTAGGGCTTCTCATGGGATAGTTTCTCTCTCTCTCTCTTTTTCTGTCTCTCTCTGGCTATCTCACAGTCTGGGTTGCTTTCTCACCTTAGTTCCCTGATGCCCTCAAGGCATCAGGCCCAGGCCTTACCCTAAGCAATGCAGCCATCACCTCCCTGTCCAGTCCCTGCTTGCTAATGGCAGATGTGAGCCTCTTCTTCTGAGACCCCTATAACTCAAACATTGGTGAGTTTAATACTGTCATCGGTTTCTTCTCATTCTTTTTCCTTTATTTTTCTCTTCAGCAGTTATTTTCCCCATTCTGTCCTCTAGCTCACTTATCTGTTCTTATACCTCAGTTACTCTACTATTGGTTCCTTCTAGAGTATTTTAAATTTCAGTAATGTGTTATTCATCTCTCTTCATTATTTATTCTTTATTTCTTCTATGTCCTTGGTAATTGTATTAATTGTGTTAATTGTTTCTTGCATATTCTACTTCCTATTTTTGAGGCTTTGGAACATCTTTACTCTCATTATTCTGAATTATTTTTCAGGTAGTTTGCTTATTTCCTCTTTCTTTATTTGGCCTTGTGAGTTTCTACTTTGTTTCTTCATTTGTCCTATTTTTCTGTGTCTTTCTTTCTTTATTTATTTTCTAACTTGCTCCATTTGAAGTCTCCTTTTCCCAGACTTTAGGGATGTATCCCTTCTTCCTTTTGGTTTTTGCTCTCAGTGGGAAAGGTTGTTTCAGTGGTTTGTGTTGATTTCTTGTTAGGGGTGACTTGAGCCTGTGTTGTAGTGGAGGAAGTGAGTTGTTTTATTTATTTATTTATCTTTGTTGATGGAGAAGGCTGTGTGAGGCGGTATAATTTGGAGTGTCTGTGGGAATCCTGTGGCTGATATTGTTTTTGTGCTTTTGTCTTCCACTTGACTGGGCAAGGTGTCCTGCAGACTATGCCATTGGCAGCCCAGTGATACCAGGCTCTGTTTACAGTTCTAGGCCTTCATGGATTTTCTCAGTAATGGAAGGGAGGTGCAGTTAGGAGTTCTCTAGCAGTCTCAGATCTTGGACTCAATGCTCCCACCTCAGTTTTTCCGTCTCAGGCACAATCTCCCATCCTGAAATTCTCCATCTCTTCCTTTCATTTTTTATGTCTTATCTTTTGTCCCGCCTCATTCTAGTGAGCTTAGCTTGCCACCCTGGAGGCCTGGAGTCTTCTGCTGTCTCTTAGAGGCTGCTTTGTAAGCATTGTTCAATATCTTGATGAGTTTTTGGTGTATTTGTGGGGAAGCTGGAAACCTCCCCATCTTACTCCTCTGCCATTTTTTTCTACTTCTTTTTATGTGTTGCTGTATTATATAAAATTGTGTAGAATTCTATATAAAATATCCTGTGCATTTAAGAAGCAGCATAACATTTTTGTAAATGGCACAGTATTTAGAGACAGACTAAAAAGCATTTAAGTTGTGTCATACAATGGGACAGATGTGAGGTCTTCAGTGATATACTATGTGTTGTGTGGCTTCCATCTCATCTGTGAAATATCTACAATCATATACTCAGTATATGAGCTTCCTTTCTATGGTCTTCCCTCATAGCTCCTTAGTAAAGAATCTGCCTGCAATGCAGGAGATCCAGGTTCAGTTCGTGGGTTAGGAAGATCTCCTGGAGAAGGAAATGGCAACCCACTCCAGTATTCTTGCCTGGAGAATCCCATGGACAGAAGAGCTTGGCATTCTACAGTCCATAGAGTCACAAGAGTCAGACATGACTTAGCAATTAAACAACCACCATACCCAGTAATAAGGCCCTTTGTGAAGATTGCACATATTAATTATACAATATCTTGAAATGTAGTATAGATAAGTATTCAGTTGTTACTAAAACTTAGTTTTTCTTAATTTGATATCTTCTTAGGCAATTATCTTACCACTTCATTCCTGGGGATACAAACGTCAAGGGAAGATAGAAACGTAATCCTCACTAGCAAGTCATATCTCCAGATACAAACTGCGATTTCCTAACACTAAAATAAAGAAGACTATAGTGGAGAATGGATTAAGAAATCATATACATAATTCTACAGATTACTTCATTAGAAAATGAACTCTATGTTTTAAAGCAGGTTTAGGTTCATAGCAAATGTGAGCAGAAAATACAGAGTTCCCAAACTCCCCACCACACACACACACACACACACACA
>NW_024072452.1:0-5395 GCF_014754425.2 Oryx dammah
TGTGTGTGTGTGTGTGTGTGTGTGGTGGGGAGTTTGGGAACTCTGTATTTTCTGCTCACATTTGCTATGAACCTAAACCTGCTTTAAAACATAGAGTTCATTTTCTAATGAAGTAATCTGTAGAATTATGTATATGATTTCTTAATCCATTCTCCACTATAGTCTTCTTTATTTTAGTGTTAGGAAATCGCAGTTTGTATCTGGAGATATGACTTGCTAGTGAGGATTACGTTTCTATCTTCCCTTGACGTTTGTATCCCCAGGAATGAAGTGGTAAGATAATTGCCTAAGAAGATATCAAATTAAGAAAAACTAAGTTTTAGTAACAACTGAATACTTATCTATACTACATTTCAAGATATTGTATAATTAATATGTGCAATCTTCACAAAGGGCCTTATTACTGGGTATGGTGGTTGTTTAATTGCTAAGTCATGTCTGACTCTTGTGACTCTATGGACTGTAGAATGCCAAGCTCTTCTGTCCATGGGATTCTCCAGGCAAGAATACTGGAGTGGGTTGCCATTTCCTTCTCCAGGAGATCTTCCTAACCCACGAACTGAACCTGGATCTCCTGCATTGCAGGCAGATTCTTTACTAAGGAGCTATGAGGGAAGACCATAGAAAGGAAGCTCATATACTGAGTATATGATTGTAGATATTTCACAGATGAGATGGAAGCCACACAACACATAGTATATCACTGAAGACCTCACATCTGTCCCATTGTATGACACAACTTAAATGCTTATTAGTCTGTCTCTAAATACTGTGCCATTTACAAAAATGTTATGCTGCTTCTTAAATGCACAGGATATTTTATATAGAATTCTACACAATTTTATATAATACAGCAACACATAAAAAGAAGTAGAAAAAAATGGCAGAGGAGTAAGATGGGGAGGTTTCCAGCTTCCCCACAAATACACCAAAAACTCATCAAGATATTGAACAATGCTTACAAAGCAGCCTCTAAGAGACAGCAGAAGACTCCAGGCCTCCAGGGTGGCAAGCTAAGCTCACTAGAATGAGGCGGGACAAAAGATAAGACATAAAAAATGAAAGGAAGAGATGGAGAATTTCAGGATGGGAGATTGTGCCTGAGACGGAAAAACTGAGGTGGGAGCATTGAGTCCAAGATCTGAGACTGCTAGAGAACTCCTAACTGCACCTCCCTTCCATTACTGAGAAAATCCATGAAGGCCTAGAACTGTAAACAGAGCCTGGTATCACTGGGCTGCCAATGGCATAGTCTGCAGGACACCTTGCCCAGTCAAGTGGAAGACAAAAGCACAAAAACAATATCAGCCACAGGATTCCCACAGACACTCCAAATTATACCGCCTCACACAGCCTTCTCCATCAACAAAGATAAATAAATAAATAAAACAACTCACTTCCTCCACTACAACACAGGCTCAAGTCACCCCTAACAAGAAATCAACACAAACCACTGAAACAACCTTTCCCACTGAGAGCAAAAACCAAAAGGAAGAAGGGATACATCCCTAAAGTCTGGGAAAAGGAGACTTCAAATGGAGCAAGTTAGAAAATAAATAAAGAAAGAAAGACACAGAAAAATAGGACAAATGAAGAAACAAAGTAGAAACTCACAAGGCCAAATAAAGAAAGAGGAAATAAGCAAACTACCTGAAAAATAATTCAGAATAATGAGAGTAAAGATGTTCCAAAGCCTCAAAAATAGGAAGTAGAATATGCAAGAAACAATTAACACAATTAATACAATTACCAAGGACATAGAAGAAATAAAGAATAAATAATGAAGAGAGATGAATAACACATTACTGAAATTTAAAATACTCTAGAAGGAACCAATAGTAGAGTAACTGAGGTATAAGAACAGATAAGTGAGCTAGAGGACAGAATGGGGAAAATAACTGCTGAAGAGAAAAATAAAGGAAAAAGAATGAGAAGAAACCGATGACAGTATTAAACTCACCAATGTTTGAGTTATAGGGGTCTCAGAAGAAGAGGCTCACATCTGCCATTAGCAAGCAGGGACTGGACAGGGAGGTGATGGCTGCATTGCTTAGGGTAAGGCCTGGGCCTGATGCCTTGAGGGCATCAGGGAACTAAGGTGAGAAAGCAACCCAGACTGTGAGATAGCCAGAGAGACAGAAAAAGAGAGAGAGAGAGAAACTATCCCATGAGAAGCCCTAACTTAAGACTCTGCCAGGCCCACTCACAGAACAAAGAACTAAGCAGAGCTAGCGGACTGGCCCATCCCCCACCACAGACAGGCAGGCAGGGGGTGGGGGGCAGCCAGAGCCAGAAGGGGGCAATGGTGGTCCCAGAGAGGCATCATCTACCAAACTGCAAGCAGGCTTTGTTAATAACCAAGACTACTTGGGATTCTGGATGGTCGACATCTGCCGGGAGGGTTGCAGCCAGAGATCAGCTCCCCAGAAGAGACACCCGGCCACACCTGAGAAGGCGCATCCATTGTACACTCAGAAAACTGAGCGGCTGGGACGGGAGAGGTGATAAGACACACTCCCTTACCGGGGGTTCACTGCGCTCACCAAGGACCTGGTCACCTGAGCTGCTCGGACCTGGGAAGGGCACCAAACGCAGGCCCAACCAAGTCTGCGCATTTGTGGAGTACCCAAGAACCTGAACCTGAGCAACTTAGATCTTGGAAGTGTATGCAACCCAGGGCCCGCCTCAGATAGTGCCCGGCAGAGCAACATAGAGCCTGAGAAATGTAGAATGAAAGCACACATGCAGTGAGCGGGGGCAAACCCAGGGCGGCTGAAACACTGTGAGCACTTCCCATACACGCCAGTGATATTTTTATGCAGTATTGCTCCCTCCCAACAGCACGACTGAACAAGTGAGCCTGAAAAAGTGACCACCATCGCCCCCTTGTGTCAGGGCAGAAATTAGATGCTGAAAAGACCAGTAAAGAGAAAAAGCTAAAATAAACAGACGGACCCACTTTGGAAGTGACAGGTGCAACAGTTTAAAACCCTGTAGTCAGCACCGACTAGATATGAAGGTGCCTATAGATCTTGAGAAGTATAAGCCACATCAAGGAACTATCTGAAAATGAATTGGCCCCATACTGTCTACAACAGCTCCAGAGAAATTCCTAGATATATTTTTACTATTATCATTTTTAATTAAAAAAATTTTTAATATAAATTTATTTTAATTGGAGGTTAATTACTTTACAGTATTATATTAGTTTTGCCATACATCAACATGAATCCGCCACAGGTATACCCAAATTTCACAATTTATATGGAGACACAGAAGACCCCCAAAAGCCAAAGTAATTTTAAGAAAGAATAGACATTATAGAGAAATGCAAATAAAACTACAATGAAGTACCATCTCACAGCTGTCTGAATGGCTGCTATCTGAAAGTCCACAAGCAATAAATGCTGGAGAGGGTGTGGAGAAAAGGGAACCATCTTACATTGTTGGTGTAAATGCAAACTAGTACAGCCACTGTGGAGAACAGTGTGGAGATTCCTTAAAAAAAAAATTGAAGATAGATCTGCCATATGACCCAGCAATCCCACTGCTGGGCATACACACTGAGGAAACCAGAATTAAAAGAGACATGTGTACCCCAATGTTCATCACAGCGCTGTTTATAATAGCCAGGTCATGGAAGCAACCTAGATGTCCATCGGCAGATGAATGGATGAGAAAGTTGTGGTACATATGCACAATGGAATATTACTCAGCTATTAAAAAGAATGCATTTGAATCATTTCTAATGAGGTGGATGAAACTGGAGCCTATTATACAGAGTGAAGTAAGTCAGAAAAAAAAAAAAAACACCAATACAGTATACTAACCCATATATATGGAATTAGAAACATCATAATGATAATCCCATATGCAAGACAGCAAAAGAGACAGATGTATAGAACAGTCTTTTGGACTATGTGGGAGGAGGTGAGGGTGGGATAATTTAAGAGAATATATTGAAACATGTATATTATCATAGGTGAAACAGATCATCAGTCCAGGTTTGATGCATGAGACAGGGTGTTCAGGGCTGGTGCACTGGGATGACACAGAAGGATGGGATGGGGAGGGAGAAGTCACGGGAGTTCAGGATGGGGAACACATGTAAACCCATGGCTCATTCATGACAGTGTATAACAAAAACCACTACAATATTGTAAAGTAATTAGCCTCCAATTAAAATAAATAAATTTTAAAAAAAGAATGAAGAATAGAGCTAGAGCAATCAACTTATGTAATTTCAGACTATAGTACAAAGCTATAGTCATCCAAAGAGCATGGCACTGGCACAAAAACAGAAGGATAGACCAATGGAACAAGATAGAGAGCCGAGAGATAAACCCCTGCATCCATGGGCACCTTATCTCTGAAAAAGGAGGCAAGAATGTACAATGGGGAAAATAATAGTTCTCCAATAACTGATGCTGGAAGAACTGGACAACAATGTGCAGAAGAATGAAATTAGAACACTTCATAACACTATACACAAAGATAAACACAAAATGGATAAAAACTAAATGTTTTCAATTTAAGACCAGGCACTATAAAACTCTTAGAAGAACACATAAACAGAATACTGTATGACATAAATCACAGCATGATCTTTCATCACTCACCTCCTAAAATAATGGAAATAAAACCAAAAATAAATAAGTGGGACCTAGTTAAACTTATAAGATTTTTCACAGCAAAGGAATCTATAAACAAAGTGAAAAGACAACCCTCAATATGGAACAAAATAATAGCAAAGGAAACAATTGCTGAATTATTAATTTCTAAAATATGCAAGCAGCTCATACAACTCAATACCAGAAAAACAAACAAGCCCATCAGAAAGTGGGCAAAAGACCTAAACAGACATTTCCCCAAAGAAGACCTCAGTTCAGTTCAGTTTAGTCACTCAGTCGTGTGCGACTCTTTGCGACCCCATGAATTGCAGCACGCCAGGCCTCCCTGTCCATCAGCAACTCCCAGAGTTCACTCAAACTGATGTCCATCGAGTCGGTGATGCCATCCAGCCATCTCATCCTCTGTCATCTCCTTTTCCTCCTGCCCCCAATCCCTCCCAGCATCAGAGACTTTTCCAATGAGTCAACTCTTCACATGAGGTGGCCAAAGTACTAGAGTATCAGCTTTAACATCATTCCTTCCAAAGAACACCCAGGACTGATCTCCTTTAGAATGGACTGGTTGGATCTCCTTGTAGTCCATGTTACTCTCAAAAGTCTTCTCCAACACCACAGTTCAGAAGCATCAATAAACCCATGAACATCACTCATTATTAGAGATATGTTAATCAAAGCTACTATGAGCTATCACCTCACACCAGACCAAATGGCCATAATCAAAAAATTCATAAAGAAGTGTTGAAGAGGGTCTGGAGAAAGGGAAC
>NW_024072453.1:0-3439 GCF_014754425.2 Oryx dammah
AGCGTAAGGAACCTGGATGTATCGCGAGATGAGCCGCAGAAAAAGTACTGCAGGAGGAAAATACAGAGGCAGAGGAGGGGTAGATGGAGAACTTTGAGGGACAGTCTAAAAAAAATAAAAATAAAAAGAGCAAAATATTCTACTAGATTTGCCAGTCACGTTAACTTACCCACTATAAAATACAGAAGAGAACTCTTACCATCACATGTTTTTCAATAATTTATTGCCATCTCAAATGTCGCCAGTATCATCACTCTTGCATGACATATTGTTTAATTGTGTGTGATTTTCCTTTTCCTTCATACGAAAGAAAAGTAAAAACAAGAAAAAAATAATGAAAATATTTAAAATATTTCGGAGTTGCAAGCCTTAGTGTCTTTGAAGTAAACATATTTGGAACTTTCTCATTAAGCAAATACAGGTAATGTTTTACACTAAAAATCCCAAAAGTAACAAAGTGAAGAGATCCACTACGGACAGTTTCTCCAATTTCTGTCACCTCAGTTTCTGCATAATAAATACAATGTTCAGCTAACGCATGTCTATACCTGAAAAAACTCTGCTGCCAGATTATTTTTCCCTAATATCAAACTCTTCCTTCTAGGAATTAACATGCAAAATCATATCTAATAGAAGAAAATGCACTTAATGAAGGACAGAACTAAAACTTCTTTTCCAAGGGTTTCTCTAGAATTTATCTACGTAGTTTATATAGCCATTTAATGTATATATATATATACACATACACACACATACATAAATATTTATACATGTATATATATTTATACTTATATAAGATTTAATATATACATATATATATGTAAGTATATTAAATTTTACTACTCTTAAAAAGCAATAGTATAGCTCCTTTTCAGTGCTTATGTCTTATTTTAATACTGATGTCTACTAATCTTTATAGTTCCCCAATCACAGAAATACTTAGAATTTCTTAGTAAGCTGTTACAAATAAGGAATATAGTGTTGACTGGTTCTTCTAATGTAGTGATTGATCTTTTTAATATATCTTCTTTTGGTAAGTCCCTGGAGAAGGAAATGGCAACCCGTTTTGGTATTCTTGCCTGAAGAAGCCCATGGACAGAAGAGCACTGGGGCACTGGCGAGCCCCAGTCCATGGAGTCTCAAAGAATGGGACAGAACTGAGCAAACATTCTGTAGGCTTCTGTGATGACTCAGTGGAAAAGAAACTTCCTCCAATACAGAAGACCTGAGTTTGATCCCTGGCTCAGAACAATCCCCTGGAGAAGAAAATGGCCACCCTCTCCAGTATTTTTGCCCAGAGAATTCCACGGGTGAGGAGCCTGGCAGGTTACAGGCCATGGAGTCGCAAAGAGCCAGAGACAGCTAAGCAGTCAAGAACATGTAGGTAAACAACTCAGTAGTGAAATCATGAACCAAAGGTAAACACGCCTTAATATATTTGTATAAGATATAGTTTAGAAAATAATTTTTAGAGTAATGCTTACCAGTCTATTAGTATTAATGTCTCACTACAGAACCATTCTAATAGTATATGTCTATATTACTACAGTCTTACTTGAAGTTTTCCTATGGCTCTATCAGTATTTGTGATTACCTTTTTTCATTTCAACAGGTAAAATGGGCCCTTTGTTTTAATTTAATATCTCTTTGGGAAAGCAAACGTCATTGATGCATTTTACTGATATGGCAGTAACTAACGTTACAAAACTTAAACCATGTAAGCAATTACAGTCAACTAATAATCAGATGATAATTAGTTCAAATAAAGACTTACCACATTAACCAATGCGAGTACACATTGGAAAAGCATTCCTGGAAATAAAGCATTATGATAGCTGCCATCGAAAGCATGAGAACATGCTCCAATGATTTAAAAAGTGATTAATACACATGATAGTGATTTGTCACTTTCTGTACACTTATCAGAATAAATCAGCCATTTATTGTGACACAAAGGCGTACACTGCAGTGCAGACACAGTGTCCCCTGCCCTGGGAATGCCTGGGTAGGAACTGGCGGCCAGGAGTTGAGCAGCTCAAAGGGGTCAGAGGCCCGTAGTGGGTAAGGGCTGCAGCTGGAGCCAGAGCCAAGAGAGAGAAGCTACCGAGTCCTTCATGATGAACTGTGTGGGGACACCTTTTCCTCTCCTTTGTGTAAGTTGATAGTTTGGGTAGTGAAGCGATGGCTGAATGTCAAAACCTTTCTGCAGGACCTTGCCAGGGGAATCAGACTCTGCCTGGGGAATTTGCACTGTCTCAAAGTTGGATGCTTGAATTCAACAAAAGAGGGAGGAGCAGCCTCAAAAAGGGCAAGAAGTATCCTGGCTCAGAGAGAAGCCCAGAGCACAGAGAGGAAGCAGGAAAGTGAGCCACATGTTGTTGGCAGAACTTTTCACTGCTGCCCTTGTGATGGCGGAGTTTTCTGATTCAGTCTCCTCTTGTTTTATGAACTTTTTAATCCTGTGTTTCAGTCAGTAGTGGCCCATATTATTGGTAATCCATGTCTGCATGGAGAGTTTTGGTCATGGCT
The DNA here is from genome assembly GCF_014754425.2 of Oryx dammah. Classification (NCBI taxonomy): domain Eukaryota; kingdom Metazoa; phylum Chordata; class Mammalia; order Artiodactyla; family Bovidae; genus Oryx; species Oryx dammah. The sequence continues at coordinate 2,530 of NW_024072453.1, forward strand.
GAAGTTCTTCTTCAGGTCAATTATCTGATCTCTCTCTGTGCTCCCCCTCTTCATTCTCATCAATGTTGTGAACACGATTCGCTTCCAGGATTTAGCTGACCTGGCATTTGAGGGGTCAAGGAGGGAACCTCACCCATTCTCTAACAGCAGAATTACTGCTGACGTGCTCTTTAGCCTTTCACTGTAGTCTCTCTTGCTCCTCCAGGGTATGTTTGTCAGCCTTTGTACCATTCATTTTGGCCAGTTGCTTAGTCTCCTGCATACATCTCTTCTCTGTTCACTTCTGTACCCATTATATTGCTTTGAAAATTGTTGGTTCAGTAAAGGCATTGGAATGCACCAGCAGTATCAACATAGAAAGAAACTGGCCTTCCTACTTTGGACTTGGTTTACCCCTGGGTTTCCAATGTAAGATGGCAATGCGCTCTCCTGCATTGTGGCTGCCTCTTCTCTGTCCTCTTTCCTTTATTCATTATCAGTGCCAGTGAAACAAAGACACCTGGCAAAGCACATCTTTTCAACTGAATGTCTTCTTCTTGGTGGTTTTCTTAAACGGCAGAGTTTTCCACTAGATGCTCTCCTGTGTAGCTTCATTTCTGCAGAGAAGTTCCCTCACCACACCCTTCTACTGCCAGACTGAAACTGCTGCCAGCCACTAAGTTATCTGCCATCTGGAGGGGGTGGATGGGAACAGGAAGACTTCATGGGAACTCTTTTTCCTCGTTCACCACTTCCCCCTCGACCCGCTGCCCCCCAAGGAAGGTGGAGCATACCCTTTGAGGGCTCTGCCCATGTTTCCCTTATCTCTGAAGAATCCAAGGAATCCAGATTTTTGTGTTCGGTGCATGTAAGGCAGAATCTTCCTGACACCACCATGGACGTGGCGAAGACATGTGGGACAATCCTGTGA
>NW_024072453.1:3539-5393 GCF_014754425.2 Oryx dammah
TGTAGTAGCCAGGACACTGCCCTTTCCCAAGTGGGGATGCTCAGGCTCATGCGAGCTGGCTGCAGAGCCAGATTCTGGGTCCTGCATGTAGCACGTGACCTGCTGAGACTGGGGGCTTTGGAACTCGGTGTGTCCGTTGAAGGGTTAATAGGGTAGCAGAGATGTGCCCGCAAACGGGACTCTCTACTCGGGCTGAACGTCCTTGCAAACGCGGCGCTCTGCCAAAGAGTCTGGACATGGCCTTGAGTTCGATGGTCCCTTGCAAACAAGGGAGCGTTGCCTTCTTGTGATAAGAAGGAGTAGGGGGCTTTGTACAGACTCTGCAGTAGACTGGGCTTTCACTCCCCTTTGCTGTACGGTAACATGTACACACCTGCGCTGTGCTGAAAAGGCTTATTCATGCAGTCTGGAATTCTGCCTAGGGGGCTTTTATAATAAACCGCAGTTAGTTTTGCGCAGTTCTCTTCCTCCGGCCGCAGTGTGTGTATCGTCTGTCTCTTGCGTGTGTGTCTTGTTTTGTGTCATTTCACTCGTAATCTCCAACATCTGGCACCCAACGTGGGGCTCGAGTGAAACCGAAAGGGTCAGTAACCCGGGGGGATTTTAAATCCATAGCAGGGGAACTTTTGGGAAAATCATGGGGAATTCCTCACCCTAGCAGGGGAACTTTCAGAAAATCATGGAGAATTCCTCATCATCATTACGGGCACAATACATGGAGTGAGTCAAAGGACTTCTCCACTCCATAGGCGTTAAAGCCTCGACTCCTCGATTGAGTGAGCTCTTTCGCTTGGTGGAGCAATATCGTCATTGGTTGCAGTATCAAACTAAGTTACAGGTAAACTCGAAGGAATGGAAAATAATTCAAAAGGAATTGAGAAAGCAACATCAGAAGGGTAATGCGATCCCTTTGAAGTTATGCACTTTGTGTGGTGCTATAACACGGGCTTTGACCTTGCTCTCTACTGATAATGAAGCTAAATCTAACGCTCCAAGGAGGGGAGAAATAATTTATGAGAATGTGTCAGACGTTGGTGGGGCTTCTGCGTCGCCCGGAGGCAAGGATACAAATGAGCCTCCTCTTGTAAATGGTGAAACATCTGATAGTTCAGAATCGGATTCGGGGGCTTCTTCGGTTTCGTCAGAGGAGGGCAAAGAGATTAAAGAAATGACCCATCTATTGCAGGAGTGGTGGAAATCCCGTAAGGAGGAGAAAAAAATCTACACCTCCTGCTCCTGCTTGTGCTTCTCTTTTCCCCACTGTGGTTACTCGGCCCGACGTGGGCAGGGAACATTGTCGGTTCTCCTTTCCTTTGTCTGTGCTTCGTGATGACGACTTGCCTGCTCCCCCTGGTGGGTTTATCGATCCTCCACAATTGTTTCCCATCCAGAGACACAGCAGAATGGCAGTGCGATAAATGTTCAATACGCTCCTTTGGAATATAAACTTTTTAAAGATCTTAAAGCTGCAGTAGTGCAGTACGGTCCTCAGTCTCCCTTTCTTTTGGCTATGCTGGAATCACTGGGAAAAGGCAAATTAATCCTTCCGTTAGATGGGGAATCTATTGCCCAAGCTGTCTTGGGGGGTTCTCAATGGTTGCAACTTCGTAGCTGGTGGGAAGGAGCAGCTAGAAAGCAGGCTCGGACTAGTGAGGGACAGAATCCCCCTGGTCCTCTCGAGGACAAGCTAATGGGAGAGGGCCCCTATCGGGCTTTCAGGGAACAGGCTCAGTACTCTGATCAGGACTTACAACAAGTCCACCAGGTCTTTTTACCAGCATGGCGCCGTGTGGTGCCTACTGGCCATGCCCAGCCCTCCTTTGTTAAAACAATGCACGGCCCCAGTGAGCCATA
>NW_024072454.1:0-5393 GCF_014754425.2 Oryx dammah
ACTTTGCCAACAAAGGTCCATCTTGTCAAGGCTATGGTTTTTCCAGTGGTCATGTATGGATGTGAGATTTGACTATAAAGAAAGCTGAGCACTGAAGAATTGATGCTTTTGAATTGTGATGTTGGAGAAGACTCTTGAGATTCCCTTGGACTGCCAGGAGATCCAACCAGTCCATCCTAAAGGAGATCAGTCCTGGGTGTTCATTGGAAGGACTGACATTGAAGCTGAAACTCCAATACTTTGGCCACCTGATGAGAAGAGCTGACTCATTGGAAAAGACCCTGATGCTGGGAAAGATTGAGGGCAGGAGGCGAAGAGGACGACAGAGGATGAGATGGTTGGATGGCATCATCGACTCGATGGACATGGGTTTTAGTGAACTCTGGTAGTTGGTGATGGACAGGGAGGTCTGGTGTGCTGCGGTTCATGCGGTCGCAAAGAGTCGGACGTGACTGAGAGACTGAACTGAACTGAACTATTTATATTATTAAGACATCATTCAAGATGGTCCTCTTTTATTTTTTATGCAATTGATAAAATGTTCTCAGAGAAATATTAATATATCTCTGTATAATTGGCTCAGAGGGTAAAGCGTCTGCCTGCAGTGCAGGAGACCTGGGTTCAATCCCTGCATCGGGAAGATCCCCTGGAGAAGGAAATGGCAACCCACTCCAGTACTCTTACCTGGAAAATTCCATGGACAGAGGAGCCTGGTAGGATATAGTCCATGGGGTCTCAAAGAGTCGGACAGGACTGAGCGACTTCACTTTCAGTATAATTATATATTTTTTCTTTTTCTTTATATTTCTTTTGATTTTTGCTGTATCTGTCTTTGTTTCTTTGTTGATAAGTTGTTTAAGGGTTTATGATATCTACTGTCTTTGTGAATTGTACCTTTTATCATTAAAATATTAATCTTTGTTTCATTTAAAATAAATAAAAAAAATGAGCATGTCCACAGAGACCGATGGGTTAATTTGTCTCAGATTCCAGCACTGTCAAGTCTGGAGTGAGAGGCTGTTCCCACTATGGGCCTGGAGAGTGAACCCATCCTGGGATAGTTTGTGTGGGGAATGTGGGTGGAGAGTCATGACTTGGCAGGGGAGGTTCTTATGAGGTCTTAGGACTTTTTCCTCTCCCAACTCCCAAAGGCTGTGTCCATTGTTAAATTGAGTTATTTGTCTTTTCTTGTTGAGTTATTCAATTTAATTTTAACAACAGTGAAAAGCAGAAGTTGTCTTATCGAGTAACTGATTAGAAACTGAAGCATAGAGAACTTAAGTCTATTGCTCAAGGTTTTACAGATAGAAATCACTCTTGGTCTTACATTATGGTAAACTAGAGAGTGAGACATTCTAGAACAACAGAGAGCACGGTGGGACATTTCAGGAAAATATAGCAGCTGCTGAGAAGAACGAAGTACACTTCATTGCATTAAGCATGAAAAAACCAATGTGCTCAAGGATTCCTGGAGAGAGCTCAGTTGACACAGATAAACATCAACTTTAGCAGCATGGTATGGTTAAGCGTGCACGTTCTGGGCGAATGATTCCTGAACAGGAGATTGACGACCTTGGTAAACTAAAAAAACCAAAATACAAGCAAAACAACTAAAACCAACCATTTCAAAACTCTGGCAGTTATCCAAGGCCACAGAACAAACTGAAAATCCTTGATCCAAGAGGAACTGTGGAACCTCAATACGATGGGGGAAAAAAGTCTGTAATGTTTCCCTTTGAACTATTTCCATTCCACCTCTCCCCAGCTAAGTGGTGCAGCAGCCAAAAGCTAATAGCATTGCAGGCAGTAAAGATGTGTGACTGTTTTGGAACTTCACTAAAAGTATCGTCATTATACCCAGAGCACAGTCAATATCTTTTTCTGACCCTTTAGCTCCCTGGGAACTCTTTTTGTTAAAAACTAAGTTTATTTTTAATTGAAGGATAATTGCTTTACAATATTGTGTTAGTTTTTGTCATATATCAACATGAATCAGCTGTCAACAACAACAACAAAAAGATGTTTAACTTGAGAGTTGCAAATTGAGTTTTATTTGGGGCAAAATGAGGACTGCAGCCCGGGGGGGAGGGGCAGCATCTCAGACAGCTCTGAGAAACTGCTCCAAAGCGGCAGTGGGGGAAAGTCAATATATAACGTTTTCGCAAAGGGGGAGTTTAATGCCATGGAGCACTCATTTTACAAAAGGCTTTTGTTAGTCATGAGGATGTCACCATGAAGGGATTTAGTGCTTCTCTCTAGATGAGAAGCACTAAATGAGGAGATGCAAGGATTGAGATCATAAAATCTGTTCCTAGAAACATCCAACTATCTAAAGACCTGTCTCACCAGATTCCCTGGAGCACAGAGTGCCTCACTCCACCCTAAACTCCCTCAGGGATTGTTGAAGGTCAATACTATAGCAGCATGGGGTTCCATCTCCAAAGAGGCAGATGGCAAATGCCTTTGTTGTTCAGTCGTTAGCAATACTCTTGGTAAGTGCCGATTTGTAGTTGACACAGCCATAGGTATACCTATGACCTTTCCCTCTTGAACCTCTCTCCCATCCCATCCCACCCCTCTCGGGTGTTACAGAGCCCTGATTTGAGATCCCTGAGCCACACAGCCAATTCCCACTGAGTATCTATTTAGATATGGTAATGTATATGTTTCCATGTTGCACCCTCCATACATCCCACCCTCGCCTCCTTCCTCCCAACACCAGCCATAAGTCTGCTCTCTGTATCTGTGTCCCCCCCCCCCTGCTGTTTAGTCACTCAGTCATGCCTGACTGTTTGTGATGCCCTGGACTGTAGCCCACCAAGCTCCTCTGTCCATGCAATTTAGAAGGCAAGAATACTGGAGAGTGTGGCAGTTTCCTAATCTGGGGGATCTTTCTGACTCAGGGATCGAACCTGTGTCTCCTTTATTGGGAGGCAGATTGTGGGAAGCCATTGGTGCTCTGAAAATAGGTTCATCAGTACCACCTTTCTAGATTCCATGTATATGTGTTAATATATGATTTTTGTTTTCTCTTTCTGACTTACTTCACTCTGTGTACTAGGTTCTAGGTCATCCACCTCACTAGCACAGACTCCTATTCATTTCTTATCATGACTGAGTAATATTCCACTGTGTATATGTACCACAGCTTCTTTATCCTTTCATCTGTCGATGGACATCTAGATTGCTTCTGTGTTGTAGCTATTGTAAATAGTGCTGCCATGAACATTGGGGTACATTTATTTTTTTCAATTTTGGCTCCCTGAGAACTCTTTAGTCTCCAAATTTGGTGGTTTTGTGATTTGGGTGACAGCTCTTCTTAGTGAAGGACATAACAAAAGCCCACCTTTAGGACATTACCAAAATAATACAAATCACTCTCACATCTCCAGGTTCCCAAAAATATGATCTCAGGTGCAGTCAACTAGATTGTGAATTTAAAGGAAGTACTGGAGAAAATCAGGGACATGGGGAATTTTGAAAAGCTCTGAAATATTCCCAGAAATGCTTGGATGCATAAGGATATGCCCATTCTCAGTGAAGACCTGAGAAAGAAGACAACAGTCTCTCATCTCTGGCTGATCTTGAGGCTTGTGCAGTCAGGAAGTAAAAGCCCAGACTGTTAAGTAATCTTCCTGAAGTCTGAAGGTGTGGCTTTTCACTCCGGTGCCTTTGTGGAAGTGTGCGAAATATATAGGCAAGGCATTTAAGGAAACCTTATGGCCAAACACTGTTTGGCCACTAGATTATACTGAACCAGATATGAGCTCCTCGGCACCTAGAACTAAAAAATAAAAATAAGAACCTAAACTAGAACTCAAAGGCCACACACTGCAGGCAATGATCAATACACAGAACTAGTCTAGGAATGTCATTAAACTATTAAACAAACAGCAGCAAACTAAAAACAGGAAACCTTGGAAGGCAGAGGGATCTGATAGCTGGAGTGTTACAAGGTATTATCTAAAACATCTAGTTTTAAACAATAACTGTAATATCCCTGGTGGCTCAGCTGGTAAAGAATCTGCCTGCAATGCAGAAGACCTGGGTTCGATACTTGGGTTGGGGAGATCCCCTGGAGAAGTGAACCACTACCCACCCCAGTATTCTGGCCTGGAAAATTCCATGGATTCTATAGTCCGTGGGGTTGCAAAGAGATGGACATGACTGAGACTTACTTCTAAGCAACATACAAAGAAACAGGAAAATATGCTACATACAGAGGAAAAAAAAAGGGGGGAAGTGTCTCTGAGAGGCACAGATAAAGAGGATGAGGTACATATACACAATGGACTACTATTCTGCCACAAATATAATGAAACTGTGCCATTTGCAGCAACATGGCTGCAACTAGCAATGATCACACTAAAGAAGTCAGCCAGACAGAGAAAGATAAATACCATATGACATCACTTATCTATGGAATCTAAAATATGACACAAATCAACCTATCTATGAAACGGATACAGACTCGTGGCCGTAGTGGCCAGACTTGTCGTTGCCAAGGGGGAGGCAGTTGGGGGAGGGATGCAGTGGGAGGTCCAGATTAGCCGATGCAAGTGATTACATGTGGAATAGATGAACAATAAGGCCCTGTTGCATAGCACACAGAACTCTGTTCAATATCCTATTGAATAAAGAAGATGGCTGATAAACACATGAAAAGATGCTTAACATCACTCATTATTAGAGGAATGTAAATCAAAACTACAGTGAGGTATCAACTCACACTGGTCAGAATTCAGTTCAGTTCAGTTCAGTCCAGTTGCTCAGTCATGTCTGACTCTTTGTGACCCAATGAATCGCAGCACTCCAGGTCTCCCTGTCCATCACCAACTCCTGGAGTTCACTCAAACTCATGTCCATCGAGTCAGTGATGTCATCCAGCCATCTCATCCTCTGTCGTCCCCTTCTCCTCCTGTCCCCAATCTCTTCCAGCATCAGTCTTTTCCAATGAGTCAACTCTTCACATGAGGTGGCCAAATATTGGAGTTTCAGCTTTAGCATCAGTCCTTCCAAAGAACACCCAGGACTGATGTTCTTTAGAATGGACTGGTTGGATCTCCTTGCAGTTAAGGAAATCTCAAGAGTCTTCTCCAACACCACAGCTCAAAAGAATCAATTCTTTGGCGCTCAGTTTTCTTCACAGTTCAACTCTCACATCCGTACATGACCACTGGAAAAACCATAGCCTTGACTAGACAGACTTTTGTTGGCAAAGTAGTGTCTCTGCTTTTGAATATGCTATCTAGGTTGGTGATAACTTTCCTTCCAAGGAGTGAGCGTCTTTTAATTTCATGGCTGCAACAACCATCTGCAATGTCTTTGGAGTAACCGCCCCCCCCCAAAAAAAGTCTGACACTGTTTCCCCTATTTCCCCATCTATTTACCAT
>NW_024072455.1:0-5391 GCF_014754425.2 Oryx dammah
ACACAGTACCTGGCTTCACAAGAGAAGCAGAGCGCAAACCCCTTACAGAAAGCATTTCCATGTTCCCTATTTGACCGCCGTGGGGCGCTGTCTCTCTAGAGACTGACACTGAATTTACCTCTCAGATACAGAGTTGTCATCAGTTGTCAACTAGCTGTAGAATACTTTAAAGGGAATTCTCATTAGCTACTCTGTATAAGTTAATTTTTAAATAGTGCATTTATTTTAGATATTGGTACCTGGAAAAATACTTCTGAAATAAAACTATGTAACAGCATGAAAATTCTCTTCTTGGCCCAGATGGGCTCCCCAGGTTTAAGTGATACATTCCCATTTCTCCGACTCTCCTGCCACCTCATCCACACCCACGAGTATCATCACCACATGCTGAAATTCCTTAAAAATAGAATGGTGTTTCCTGACATATGATTGCTGATCTTTCTGCAGCTGATGCCTTTCTTCTCATGCACCTGATGGACTCATACTATCCAAATAGGGGCCATCAGGAGAAAAATCACGGCAAGTTGAAAAAGGAAAGTTTAATATAAAGAATTATTAACAAATAGCAGAACATTATTTACTAATGAACTCTAAAGAACTCTGGAAAGAACTCTAAAGAACATAAGAATAGCATCTGTAGGGAGACAGTATTATCTTTAGGACTATGCCAGAGTTTCACGGAAAGTAACACTTTATAATATGTACTCTCTCTCCTATCACAGTGATGACTCAGGCTTCACTGGGGAGTGTGTGACTGTAGCCTGCTGGAAGGGGAAGTGTGCTGAGGTGCCGGAGAACACGACTAACAAGCAGAACAGCTCCCAGGGTTCTAGCACAGTTTGTAGGAAGCTGGCAAAGGATCACTGCTGAACTTGCTCGGGTGCCTGTGAAACTTGCCAAGAAAGCACCCGGGACTGTCACTAAACGTTGCTGGACGTGAGCATCACAGGTGCCCCACAGGACGGCCAAGCACCCCGGGACAAGAAGTGCAGAGCACATGCCGGGACCCGGAAGAGAAGCTGCCCCTTCCTGCCAGGTCCTTTCCATTCTCTCCACCGACAAAGCTTAAGATCGCACCAGCTGGCGAGCAGAAATGTTTACAAGGCCCATGTCCAGAATTACCCTCTGAATCTGCGAAGGGGGAATTTGTAGTTCAAAGGCAATAAGTTGATAACTGGCACATCTTTCATACACACTCCTCCACACACAGGTGAACTTTCAAGCAAGGGTGAAATGACTGTTTCCATCTCACAAGCTGAGTCTGTCCTTTGAACAAGTGAAGAAGTTCTCATCCTTTCTCCCAAATGAGGAGACCTGTGGTCCCAACAGTCACTATGGATCACTGGCTGTATTAATTACTTCTAAAATTCAGAGGAAATCCCACGGAAAATTCTGTTATACGCAGACTAAATTCTAGAGTTAATCTCTCTCAAGTTATATATAGAATAAGTACAGTGAGGAGAAGGAAGCAGGAGATGGCAGTGTACACAAAGGACCACATGAAAGTAAAGAGCAAGAAGAAAATGTAGAAAACCACGACATTCTTTGGTTCCCGATTTGGTGGTGATGCTGCAATTGATATAGACGACTTTTTTCTGATTACACATTTTATATTTTCCCTGCTCACAGCCATAACCTCCGTGAATTGGGTTACTTACCTAGTGATGTGACCCAATTCTTCATTCTCAAAGGATCTGTGTACTCAAAAATCTTGTCTTTTTATTGGTTATTGTAATTTAACATTAACCATTAGTATTGGTCATGGAAGTGCCAAGAGGCTCCTCTAGGAAATCTCCTGGGTTCCAGACACAGTCCTTTTTATATTTGATATGTAGCAACAACCCCATTCCTCCTTGGTAATTGGTATCAACCACTGTAGTCTGTAGAGTAACCTCATTTTCTATTCATTGGTTGTGAGACGTATATAACCTAAATAGCCACATGGAAGTCTTATCTTCCAGTTCAGTGAAACCATTGCTGTGTTCCCTGGTGAAAGCATTATTTCTTTTAGAGAATAAGAACTAATACAACTCAGAGTTACAAACATTACATGCAAAAATCTTGCTAGTGAGTTACTGAAAATAATAGTGAAGGATCCACTCCCAGGGCCACCTCCTTGATTTCTGGAATCATGCATTCTGGCTATGGGGAGACAACACCATTACTTATCTCTGCTATAAAGCCTGCACTGCATCTGAAGAGACAGAATGCCATCTTTTCAGAGCTGTTTTTCAACCGGTGCTATTATAGAATCAGTGTGCGTGTGAGTGCTCAGTCATTCAGTCCCCTTTGTGGCCCCATATATAGTCCACCAGGATCCTCTGTCCCTGGAATTTTTCAGGCAAGAATACTGGAGTGGGTTGCAGTTCCTACCCCAGGGGATTTACTGACCCAGGGCTCAAACCTGTGTTTCTTGCATCTCCTGTATTGGCAGGTGGATCCTTTACCACTGCACCACCTGGGAAGCCCATAGGTGGTGCAGTGGTAAAGCCATTCTAAATTTAATCAGGTCAGCCATTTGTGGATGATAGGGTATGTGGTAAGATAAATAATTCTGTGGGTGTGTGCCCATGGCTGTAACCTTTTGCTGTGAAAATAGTTTCTTCCTCAGAAGAAATGCTGTGGGGAATATCTTGCTGAAATTAGGCATTTTGTGAGTTTATGAGGATGAGGCTGGCAGAGTACAATAAGCAGAGAAGACAAATCCATATGCAGGTATAAGTGTCTACTCCAGTGAGAACAAATCTCAGCCATCTCCATAATGTAATCCAGTTGTCATCAGGCATCTGGGAAGTCTCTCTGGGGAATGACACCATATCAGGGACTCAGTATTAGTCTGTGTCATTGACAGATTGGGCACTGAGCAATAGCATCAGCAGGGTCAGACTTGTAAGGGGAAATCAGTGTTTTTGAGCTCAAGCATGACTTCCAGCACTGCTAGCAAGGCCGGATCACAAGATCATGAGGCCAAAGTGATGAAGCAGGTTGCACTGAGATGTTCCTTCCTCTGCATGCAATCTCTGCAACTTCTGAGAGTAGTTTGAGAAGGATCAGTGTTAACTCTTTCTTAAATGTTTAGTAAACTGACTCTATAGGTTTGGAGTCCAGTTCTCTGACCATATTGGAGATTCTGAGGCAGACCCAATATTAATTAACTTATTCCTTTTCTATTTAATTCGGCCAGAGTCAGTTTCTGTTACTCATAAGTAAGAACCCTGACTCATATACAGTCTCATTCCAGCATGAGGCAAATTAGGAAGAAAGAAGGACAGGGTATCAGAAGTGACTGTAAGAAGTCTAACCATGCTCCTCAGAGGTACTCTGTAAATACTGGGCATCAGTGTTCTTTCTTCATTGAGTTTTTAGTGCATAAAATTGCGTCTGTATCTGTTCTCACTCTAGGCTGGAACTGGAGTTCAACAAAGCAGAGAATAGAAGAGCTTTGCAATTTCCTCTGAACCAGCCCTAATACACTTCATCTTCCTCAGGTGGTTCTCTCAGCAGGATGATGTTGCCCCTACAAGAGGGCAGTGCCTCTCTCCTCAGACTCCCTTTGTTTGAAATGAACATGTTTGTACTGAAAGCAAAAGATCAAGCTTCCTTTGATTGGCTGGGTAAGAAACCTGAGACTCTCTCTGGGTCTCAGAGGGACTGGATGAGTATACTCAAAAAAAAAAAAAAAAAAAAAAAGAGCTAGACTGAGAAACCTGGCTTTATTTCAGGGCGAGAGCTGCATCTTCCGTGATCCTCCTAAAGAAGAAGAATGGAGAAGCTTCTGGCCCTGTCTTTGGTGATTCTGTGGCTTCAGCTGGCCAGTGAGTTGGGGCTCTTGGTGATGGGAAGAGGGTGACCAAAGTTCAGAGCTCACAAGACTGAGGGGCAAAATCTTTTCTTTAATTGGGAAAAGTGAAAAGTGAAAGTGTTAGTTGCTCAGTCCTGTCTAACTCTTTGCGACCTAATGGACTGTAGCCCACCAGGCTCCTCAGTCCACGGAATTTTCCAGGCTAGAATACTGGAGTGAGTTGCCATTCCCTTCTCCAGGAGATCTTCCTGACCCAGGGATCAAAGCCGCATCTCCTGCATTGCAGGCAGATTCTTTACAACTGTGCCACCAGGAAAGCCTGTTAATTGGGAAATGTACCCTCAAATTATGGAAGGAAATGCAGACATTAGTGAGTGAAAATGCAGTGACTGACTCCTGGCCTCTGTCCTTGTGTTTCTGCCTAGAGGTGAATAGCCAGCAAGGAGAACAGAATCTGCAGACCCTGAGCATCCAGGAGGGTGAAAATGTCACCATGAACTGTAGCTATAAAAGTATTACTTTAACTGCCTTACAGTGGTACAGACAGGATTCAAGGCGAGGCTTTGTTCACCTGATTTTAATGCATTCAAATGAGAGACAGAAGCATAGTGGAAGACTGCACTTCACACTTGACAGCTCCATCAAAAGCAGCTCCTTGTCCATCACGGCTTCCCAGGCTGAGGACACTGCTACTTTCCTCTGTGCTCCAGACACACAGTGCTCAGCCGGCACCTGCAGCCCCAGCGCAAACCTGCTGGAGCTCTCTTAGAAGCCGTGACAGTGTGCAGAGTTGGTGGTTTTGTCTTCCCACAAAGGAGAGTCTGCAAACGGCTAGCAACATGAAAGGGAGCTCCTCTCAAATTCCTGAGTTTTCAGTAGCGTGTCAGACTATAGTAAAGAGCATGGGATTTAGAATGGGAAGCTGAAATGCCAAATTCAGCCCTGCCCATCCTGGCTGTGTCTTTAGCCATATCATTGGTGTAGTGGCCTTCAGTTTCCTCAGTTTAAACAAAGGATTTAGACTGATGAGCCTAAAGACCCTTCAAATTCTAATTTTACCAGGTCACCTCTGGAGGATGAAGAAGGACTTCTCAGTATTAGAAGGGCTCGTCTGTTATATGTGCAGCCTCCTCAAGACCTAGGTGGGGCTTTAAGATGCATGAGATGATTTTAGTATTTCTCTAATTCCTGTATAGGAAACAGTAGATTCACCAGACATTAGAAGTAAAAAGGATTTAGGACTGTTTCCATGAAACTTTTCACTTTAAAACTGAGTGAAAACGTTATGTAATAATAGACACAAAGATCTCAGTATTGGGAGTAAAAGAGACAAAGATGTGAATCTGATTCTGCCATTTATGATTTGCATGGTTTCTAACCAGTTTCTCCATTAAAGAGATGGAAATTTATCCAAAAGTCAGAATCTTTCCCCTGACAAGTGAGAGATACATGTTTTCTGCTATCAGCCCCTAAAATATTGTTTCTTGAAAGTGGATACTTCTGTTTATTATCACATATATAACAGTTTTCCATCCATTGTATTCTTCTTCCTGGTAAGAATAGTTTTCTTGATACAGTTTTGATGCTAC
>NW_024072456.1:0-5390 GCF_014754425.2 Oryx dammah
TCACTGAGTCCCCATTGGTCCCTCCTGGAAGAGAATCACTTTGTTATCATAGAAATGTACTGGAGAGGAGTTTTCAGTCAAAGAAGAAAAATAAAACTTATCCATAATTATAAGAAAGTGAAAAATCATTAACATGTAGGATAAAATGTTACTTACTGAATATTAAGATGATCAGAAGAACTGAGTGAGTGACAGGATGCATGTTCGCAAAAGAAAACGATCCTTGTTCCCTGGAATACACAAGTCTAACAAATCGAGTCTCCATCTGGATGTTACAGAAGCTCCTCGCTCAGAAACAGAGAGCCCCTTTCTGTACTGCAGCAATATTCTGTCTTGTGGCTACAAAGTTGGCAAGTGAAACCACCTCCTGAATATAGTGAGGAACCGCATCTGAAGGAAGCCCCGCCCTCTGGTGGTGATCGTGAAAATTGCACCACAGTCTGGTCTGACCTATTTCTCCTGATAATAGTTTGTGGGATTACATACAGGAGAATGGGACAGGACCCTAAGAAGAGAGTCCTAAATATAAGCGTGCTTGGGGAATATTCTATTATTACTTCCATAATTTTTTGCATGGTACAGGTATATCTAGCTTCGCAAGAAACCCCAGTTACAGTTTCTAGATGGAATAGTCAGAGGTTTCTTCCTTGCATGTGTCTCAATTCCCATGGACAGAGAAGGATCCCTCTGTATGGAAAGTGCTCCCTCCTCTCCCCACGCCATCTCTCTGAAGTAGTTATATTCATGTTGACTCTGTCAACATGCCGTGGAGAAAATTTTATCTAAGGCAGGTGTCAAATAACGTGTAGTTAAGTGATAAGGTTGTTATCCTGATTTATCATGGACTGACAGATTTGTAAAACACAATAAAAATAAAATATGTGACTTCTTTTTCACTGATAATGGTAGAGTTGATCTTCCAATTGGAAAACTATTTTTGGACCTTGAACATCAGGGAGCACAGAGATAAGGAAAACAGATGAGATGAGCACTAACATTGCCCAGCTTACATCATGGAGGCAGCTTCCAGGCACCAGTGCATGAAGGATTTACCAAAAATAGTGCAGCTGTCTCATTGTGGGATTGAGACAGAATAGGAGAACAGAGATCCTGAAATACCTAAAAATTGTGGACGTCTGTACAGGAGAGGAGGAATGTTGACAAAAGAGAGAGAGAGAGAGATGCCAGGCAGGGGTTGGGGAGGCAGAGTGGAGGGGAGTTGGACCATCCTTGGATGAGGGCAACCTTACCCCTTTAGCCTCATGACCTTACTTAGAACCTTGGTTCTTGAAACACAATCACTATCATTTTACTTCTTGTCACATAGTTGTTTTAACTCAACTCAGTATTTCTTAGAATGTCAAGTTTAGGTGCTTAATATGTTAGCCAGGCGCTCTGCATTCCAGAGGCATGTGTACGTGGTGTTCATCTGTCTTCTGTTTATTTGTTTTATTGAGGATTCAGGAAAATCTATGGAAAGAACTGTTTGCTCAGTGTCTGTCAGCCCATTTGTCTGGTTTCCTGTGCAATTATTTGTGCCAGTGAAGTGAACTCAGCAGAAGATTTAACGCAGTCATTTCATAGCTTGTTTTCTCTAGGGTTGGGTTTACCTTATGCAAAGTAAGACTGTATTATGGTAAGAAGTCAAAACATTGCTCTTTGCTGACATACACCATTCTAAGGCATGGGGACGCTGCGGCTACAGACAGCTGGGAGGTTGTCTTACATGGGCTCTCGGGGCAGTGCTGTCAAGCCAGGATCAATGCTGTGACTCATAGTTTAACTGAGTCTAATTTGTTTATTTTTGTTATTATTTCCAGTACCCTAGGAGGTGGGTCAAAGAGGATCGTGCTGTGATGTATGTCAAAAAGTGTACTGCCTATGTTTTCCTCTAAGAGTTTTATGGATTCTGGCCTTCATTTAAGTCGTTAATCCATTTTGAGTTTATTTTGTGTATCGAGTTGGGAAGGGTTCTAGTGTCATCCTTTTACCTTTAGATTTCCAATTATCTTCCAATTAAAAATAAATGTTTCTAAATGGCAATGACCCAGTCAGTTGAACACAAGAGCAATCTTCTTCAAATGATACCTATTAATGGACATAGAATTTCTCAACAGTCAAATGATCCGTTTTTCTAAAAGCAGGGTATTTTTCATGCAAAGATGGGCTTGATAAAGGACAGAAATGATATGGACCGAACAGAAGCAGAAGATATTAAGAAGAGATGGTAAGAATACACAGAAGAACTGTACAAAAAGGATCTTCACGACCTGGATAATCACGAAGGTGTGATCACTCACCTAGAGCCAGACATACTGGAATGTGAAGTCAAGTGGGCCTTAGAAAGCATTACTATGAACAAAGCTAGTGGAGGTGATGGAATTCCAGTTGAGCTATTTCAAATCCTGAAAGATGATGCTATGAAAGTGCTGCACTCAATATGCCAGCAAATTTGGAAAACTCAGCAGTGGTCACAGGACTGGAAAAGGTCAGTTTTTATTCCAATCCCAAAGAAAGGCAATGCCAAAGAATGCTCAAACTACTGCACAATTGCACTCATCTCACACACTAGTATAGTAATGCTCAAACTTCTCCAAGTCAGGCTTCAGCAATACGTGAACCGTGAAATTCCTGATGTTCAAGCTGGGTTTAGAAAAGGCAGAGGAACCAGAGATCAAATTGCCAACATCTGCTGGGTCATGGAAAAAGCAAGAGAGTTCCAGAAAAACATCTATTTCTGCTTTATTGACTATGCCAAAGCCTTTAACTGTGTGGATCACAATAAACTGTGGAAAATTCTGAAAGAGATGGGAATACCAGACCACCTGACCTGCCTCCTGACAAACCTGTATGCAGGTCAGGAAGCAACAGTTAGAACTGGACATGGAACAGCAGACTGGTTCCAAATAGGGAAAGGAGTACGTCAAGGCTGTATATTGTCGCCCTGCTTATTTAACTTATGTGCAGAGTACATCATGAGAAATGCTGGACTGGAAGAAACACAAGCTGGAATCAAGATTGCCGGGAGAAATATCAATAACCTCAGATATGCAGATGACACCACCCTTATGGCAGAAAGTGAAGAGGAACTAAAAAGCCTCTTGATGAAAGGGAAAGAGGAGAGTGAAAAAGTTGGCTTAAAGCTCAACATTCAGAAAATGAAGATCATGGCACCTGGTCCCATCACACCATGGGAAATAGATGGAGAAACAGTGGAAACAGTGTCAGACTTTATTTTTTGGGGGCTCCAAAATCACTGCAGATGGTGATTGCAGCCATGAAATTAAAAGACGCTTACTCCTTGGAAGAAAAGTTATGACCAACCTAAATAGCATATTCAAAAGCAGAGACATTACTTTGCCTACTAAGGTCCGTCTAGTCAAGGCTATGGTTTTTCCAGTAGTCATGTATGGATGTGAGAGTTGGACTGTGAAGAAGGCTGAGCGCTGAAGAATTGATGCTTTTGAACTGTGGTGTTGGAGAAGACTCTTGAGAGTCCCTTGGACTGCAAGGAGATCCAAACAGTCCATTCTGAAGGAGATCAGCCCTGGGATTTCTTTGGAAGGAATGATGCTAAATCTGAAACTCCAGTACTTTGGCCACCTCATGCGAAGAGTTGACTCACTGGAAAAGACTGTGATGCTGGGAGGGATTGGGGGCAGGAGGAGAAGGGGACGACAGAGGATGAGATGGCTGGATGGCATCACTGACTCGATGGACGCGACTCTGAGTGAACTCCGGGAGTTGGTGATGGACAGAGAGGCCTGGCGTGCTGCGATTCATGGGGTCGCAGAGTCGGACACGACTGAGCGACTGAGCTGAGCTGAGCTGAGGGTAATTTTTCATGCACGGCTGTTTGCTGAGCTGTTCTGTTTTGTTTTTGTTTCCTGCTGCGCCTGGTCTTAATTTCAGCCTGTGAGATCCAGTTCCCTGATCAAGGATCAAACTCAGGCTCCCGGCATTGGGAGCACACAGTTCTAGCCCGTGGACCAAAGTTCCCCCTAAAATTGGGGTCTTGAGTCAAGTTATTGTGCTGGCAGGACTCTGGCTCAGCGGATCATCGAGGTTCTCTTAAACTTTTGTGCATGTACAGGAATCCCTAGGCTCCAGCATTCATTCTCGAAACTTAGAGAGTTGTCTGAAACATGGAAAACAAAACCAGACATGATTCCTACCTCAAACTGCTTTCAGTTGACTGCTGCTGCTGCTAAGTCGCTTCAGTCGTGTCCGACTCTGTGCGACCCCATAGACAGCAGCCTGCCAAGCTCCCCTGTCCCTGGGATTCTCCAGGCAAGAATACTGGAGTGGGTTGCCATTTCCTTCTTCAATGCATGAAAGTGAATAGTGAGGAGCAGGTGAAAGAAAAAAAAAAAATCCTCTGTGCTGTCTGTAGTCCCACCAGCCTGGACCTAGAGATGTGGAATGCAGGATCAGACCGGAAGCAGAGAGCTGACACAGTTACCACCAGGGGAATGAAACCTGCTTGGACACTTTTCTTCTGCTGTTCAGATTTCGTTTTGTTTTTTCATCTCCCTCTCCCTTCCTAGGCCCTGTTGATCAAGATGTTGAAGCCCCAGTGCTCAGGTATCCAACACCCAGTGTGCAAGACCCTAGGTTGTTTGGAGGAAATCTATGTTTACCTTCAGGTGGGTGTTCAGTCATCCATCCTGTTAAACAAGGATGGGGACTACAACCTCCAGGAATATTAAAACCATTATAACTATTAAATTCTGCATTTTTAAAGTTGTGCCTATAAATTTTTAAATGACAATGATTCAGTGTTTATGCACATTTCCTAGACTGCCCAGAAATAAAACATATATCTCTTTTCTCCTTCTGTGTCCCCCACTGTCCTTATAGAAATTCTGGTGCTGAAGTTGCAGACAGGAGTTCAGCCTGCAGAGATGCGCAGGGTAAACTCTGTGCAATGGGCCCAATTGTAGCAGAGATGCAGAAACTGACCCAAGTGGCTCCACATTCCTGCTCATGACCAGAGGAGTGGGGAGAGGTTCCTGCCTTGGGAGAAGCTGATACTTTCTCCTAGTTTCTTGGAGAAAAACTTCTTGAAAAACTCACTCCACTCCAACAGCAGTCTCTCTTCAAACTGGGTACACAATGAGAATATCCTCTTTGCCAGTGATCACATCATCTCAGGGAAAATGAATTCATCAATCAATCAAGTTTCAGATATATTGAAAAAATGTTTATATACTCTTAAAATAATAACAGGAAAAACTCTCTCTTTAACTTACACGGAGATTTTGTATCTCACAAGTTATCCAATGGAAGTATAGTTTTTTTTTAGGTGAAAAATGCCATTTCTTCATTATCTTTTATCTTGACGTGGAACTTTGCTGAATGTTCATTAACTGTGTACAAGGCTGAAAGCA
>NW_024072457.1:0-5390 GCF_014754425.2 Oryx dammah
TGCCATGGCCTCTGCCAGGGCATCTTCCCGACCCACTGATTGAGCCCAGGTCTCCTGTCTCCTTCATTGCAGGCAAATTATTTACCACTGAGCCACCAGGAATGCCACCTCATTACTACCATCCTTATCTGAGTGAATTTCATCTTCTGCTTGGCCAACCACAGTAGTCTTCTCACTTATCTCCCCGCTTCTACCATTTACTACCTTAGAGTCTATTCTCAACTCTACAGGTGAAGTGGTCTTCATAAAACTTAAGACAAGGACGTCCCTGGTGGTCCAGTGGTTAAGACTCCACTTTTCCATTGCAGGGGGTGCAGGTTCAATCCCTGGTTGGGAAACTAAGATCCCACATGAGGCATGGTGAGGCCAAAATAAATAAATAAAACGCCAGTCAGATCATGGCATTCCCCTCTGTTTAAACCCTCCAATGATCTCTCTTTTCACTCCAATAAAAGCAAAAGCCTGCTATGCTCTGGCTGATCTGGTGCTTTGTCATCTTTGGTATACCTCTGATCTCTCTCTCTCTCTCTCTCTCCACTTTCCTACCATGCTCTAGCCACACATGCCCTCTTGCTGTTCCTTGAACATAGCGTGTCCATTTACACCTCAGGGCATTTGGCCTTATCTCTGCCTGAAATGCTCTCACCCAAAATAACACCATAGGTTTCTTCCTCATCTCATTAGGGTTTCTACCCAAATGTCAGCTTTCCCTGAAATAATAACCACTCACTCCACTCCCAGCAGTCCTCATCCCCTTAGGAAACATGCTTTACTTTTCTACAATTCATACCCTCTGACATCACGGTATTGCATTTTCTGGTTTGCTTGTGGTCTGCCTCCCTCAATTAGAATGTAAGCATCATGTAGGCAGGGGTCTTGTCTTCTTCACTGGTGTAAGTCTTGCTCTGAAAACAGTTCCTGGCTTCATAGTAGATGCTCAATAAATAATTATTGAATGACTGTCTGAAAGACACAATTGAGAGTACAAGAAAATAAGGTACCAGAAAGGATGAGAGAACTAAAAACTAGAGTAGTATATGGGAAACTTGTCATCTAATGACTTGAGATTTGATCTCTGTGGCCAAGACTTAGGTCCCCAATATCCATTCTCCTCTATATATAAATCTGAACTCCTTCCTTCTCAGTTAGACACAGTCGCCCAGAATAAAGACGACCATGACTAAGTTCTGACCAATGGGATATTAAAGAAAATGTCATTTGGAAGCTACTGAGAAACTTCCT
This sequence comes from Oryx dammah, assembly GCF_014754425.2. Classification (NCBI taxonomy): domain Eukaryota; kingdom Metazoa; phylum Chordata; class Mammalia; order Artiodactyla; family Bovidae; genus Oryx; species Oryx dammah. The sequence goes on from NW_024072457.1 coordinate 1,243, forward strand.
TAAAAGATAGCTGCCATGTCCCTTTTTCTTGACCTCTTGCTCTCTTCTGCTGGCTGGAATGTAAAGTGAAAGCTAGGGCCTATTTGGACTATGAAGTGACCTGACATACAGAGGCCACATAGACTGGAACAACAAGATAGAAAGAGCTTGGGTACCTGAGGACATGGTGAAGATAAACACTCTATGCCAGTGTGGACTGCCTTTCTCTGGACTGATATATGAGACAATTTTGCTCTTATCAATGTCTCTATTATTTTGGAGTATCAGGTTCAGCTCTCAGCTGAGCCTAATACTAATCAATTCAATGTACATACAGAGAGAGGAGCCAAGGCTTTGGGGCCAAGACCCTCGTACTAGCCTTGGACCATTAATTGGTTATTCCCTTAGTGAAATGGAAAATTAGGGAAAACCATGTGTCCAGTGGCAGAGGAGACTAAATGAAGGATTGCCTACCTGGACCTGGGTTCTGTCCAGAAAAATAGAGTTCCCTTGGGAATTCATAACCACTAATAGGGAAGAATACTGGAGTGAATTGCGATTTCCTTCTCCAGGGGATCTTCCTGATCCAGGGATCAAACTCTCTTCTCTTGTGTCTCCCACAGTGGCACGTGGATTCTTTACCACTTTAGCCACCTGGTAGGCCCCACTAATAGGGAAGGATTTTTTTAAATAGCATATAAAAAGCACAACCCCAAGGGAGAAATTATAAATATGAGTATATTAAATTTAAAAACATAATTCTGAATGACTAAAAACACCATAAATGAAGTTAAAGACATGCCACAGAATACATAAGCAACAAAGGATTAGTGCAAGAAAAATATAGAGAATTCTATAAATCAATAAGAAAAAGGCAATCTAGTAGAACAGTGGGAAAAAGATGAAGAGGTACCTTACAGAAAACTTTTAATGACCAACAAACAAATGAAAAGGTGCCCAACCCATATTGATTATCGTACTGATTATGGATATGGTCATTAAAATAGTCACTCACCCTTACTGAGACCTTGCTATGTGCCAGGCAACATTCTGAGTGCTTTACATAAGATATCCTTTTACATCCATCAAACTGGAAAAACATTTAAAAGCACGACACATATCAGTTTTTGCCAAAGATTGAAGCAATGGAAACTTCCATGGATTGCTGGTGAGAATAGAAGTACTTTACAGAGCAATTTGGCAATTTCTGGTCAAGTTGAAGAGGCAGATACCTCTTCTAGATGGACATTTCAAGAAATCTATACAGATGCCCAGGAATTTTCAGAGCAATCCCATTTGGAATAGGGAAAAAAATGGAAAGGATATAAATATCCTTTATCAAGAGAAAGGATAAGTAAACATACACACTCTGGAATTCTCTACAGCAAGAAAAATGTACCCACATGACACATGTATCAACAGGAAGGGGTCTCAGAAAGTGCAGAAGAAAAAAGGTGCTTCAGAATGATGTACGCACAGGTTACCATTTGTAGACAGTTTTTTTTTAACTTTTTATTTTGTATTGAGGAATGGTCAGTTAACAAAGTTGTGATAGTTTCAGGTGAACAGCAAAGGGACTCAGCCATATGTACACATGTATCCAAACTCCACTCCCCTCATCTAAGCTGCCACATAACACTGAGCAGTCTTCCATATATACAGTAGGTCCTTGTTGGTTACTGATTTTAAATATAGCAGTATGTTCACACCAATCCCAAAGTCCCTAACTATCCCTTCCAAGCATAAGCTCATTCTCTGTGTATATAGTTTAAAATATGCAAAAAACCCTATATCATTTATGGATACCCTCACTGAGGTAGTAATATAAAAGTGCTCAAGATAATGGCACTTCTAGGAAGAGATGGTGTCTGAGAGACTGGGAAACGTGCATACAGGCTGTCAACTCTCTAACATTTTAATCTGTAAGAAAGGAAACTCAGGTAAATAAGGCACAGGGTTACAGTTTATTTTTATTTATTTATTTAAAGTGACCTTTTATTTATGAACTGCTTTTATTTAAAAGCTCCAGCCCTACTTTTTATTGTATTTGAAAAAGCTTTTCAAATTTATCTCGCTGAGCCTGGTCTTCATTGCAGCAGAAGGGATCTTTTTCTTTCTTTCTTTTAACTTGTGCAATGCAGGAGCCTCAGTTGCGGCATGTGTGATTTTTTAGTTGTGGCCTTTGAACTTTTAGATTTGGCATGTGGAATCTAATTCCCCAACTAGGGATTGAGCCCTGGTTCCCTGCATTGGGAGCCCAGAGTCCTAGCCACTGAACCACTAAGGAAGTTCCTAGGGTTACAGTTTAATAAAGCTAAGTAATGGGTATAGGTGCACTCACCATGTTAGTCTCTATATATTTCCATAGGCTTGAAATATTAACAATAAAGTATATAAACAAATAAAAGCAGTCCTGGGTCATACAGCCTGTGGCATAAGCCCTCTTGGAGGAGATTGCCATTAACCCCACCATAGACCCACCGAGCAGATGACCCACAAACTGCTCAACATATAACAAAGAAATTCTCACACCGTTAAGAAAATCCTAGGACCCGCTACAGATTTCCCAACCTGGGGATCCGGCAAAGCAACTGAGAACCCCCAGGGAATTTGACTTTGGAGGGATTTGACTACAGAACTTACACAGGACTGGGGAAGCAGATTTCTTGGAGGGCACAAACAAAATCTTGTGTGCACCAGGACCCAGGAGAAAGGAGTAATGAACCTGCAAGAGACTGAGCCAGACATGCCTGTGAGGGTCCAGGAGTCTCCGGTAGAGGCGTGGGTCGGCAGTGGCCTGCTGCAGGGTCAGGGGCACTGAGTGGGCCAGTGTGTGCATGGGTCATTTTGAAGGAGATCGCCATTATCTTCATTACCTCCACCACAGTTTGGTCTCAGATCAAACAACCAGGAGGGAACACAGCCCCACCCATCAACAGAAAATTATATTAAAGATTTACTGAGCATGGCCCTCCTCATCAGAACAAGACCCAGTTTGCCCACAGTCAGTCTCTCCCATCAGGAAGCTTCCATAAGCCTCTTATCCTTATCCCACAGAGGGAAGATAGAATAAAAACCACAGTCACAGAAAACTAATCAGACTGATCATGGACCACAGCCTTGTCTAATTCAATGAAACTATGAGCCATGCCGTGTAGGGTCGCCCAAGATGGACAGGTCATGGTGGAGATTCTGACCAAACGTGGTCCACTGAAGAAGGGCATGGCAAACCACTTCAGTATTCTTGACTTGAGAACCCAATGAACAGTATAGAAAGGCAAAAAGATATGACACTGAAAGATGAATTCCCCAGGTCAGTAGGTGCCCAATATGCTACTGGAGATGAATGGAGAAATAACATCAGTAAGAAAGAAGAGACAGAGCCAAAGTGAAAACAACACCCAATTGTGGATGTGACTGGTGGTGAAAGTAAAGTCTGACGCTATAAAGAGCAATATTGCATAGGAACCTGGAAAGTTAAGTCCATGAATCAAGAGATCGCTGAAGTAACAGGCTAAATTGGCCTTGGAGTACAAAATGAAGCAGGGCAAATGGTAACAGAGTTTTGTCAAGAGAACCCATTGGTCATAGAAAACATCGTCTTCGAACAACATAAGTGAAGACTCTACACATGGACATCACCAGATGGTCAATACCTAAGTCAAATTGATATATTCTTTGAAGCCAAAGAGGGAGACCATCTTTACAGTCAATAAAAACAAGACCGGGAGCTGACTGTCGCTCAGATCATGAACTCCTTATTGCCAACTTCAGACTTAAATTGAAGAAAGTAGGGAAAACCATTAGACCATTCAGTTATGATATAAATCAAATCCCTTACAGTGGAAGTGACAGATATATTCAAGGGATTAGATCTGATAGACAGAATGCCTAAAGAACCATGGATAGAGGTTCATGACATTGTACAGGAGGCAGTGATCAAGACCATCCCCATGAAAAAGAAATATAAAAAGGCAAAATGGTTGTCTGAGGATTCCTTACAAATAGCTATGGAAACAACAGAAGTGAAAGGCAAAGGAGAAAAGGAAAGATATACCCATGTGTATGCAGAGTTCCAAAGAATAGCAAGGAGAGATAAGAAAGCCTTCCTCAGTGATCAATGCAAAGAAACAGAGGAAAACAATAGAGTGGGAAAGACTAGAGATCTT
>NW_024072458.1:0-5389 GCF_014754425.2 Oryx dammah
CGCATGTACACCCGTGGTGGATTCATGTCAATGTATGGAAAAACAAATACAAATTTAAAAATAAAAAAAAAAAAAAAAAGAATAAAAAAAAATAAAAGTTTCATTCTGATCTCATTGCCAAAGATTAAAACAAAATTCAGTATTAAGGGAGAATAGCTTCCTTTTCATGCCCCGAATTTTTAACCTTTTTCATTGTTGTTGTTACTCTCTTAGCAAAATAGTTTGGGAGAAAACATGTATCCTTTTTGTCGTGAAAATAATCAATGGTAACAGTACTCATTAAGTGCAAGAATGTTTCTTCAGATTATTTCGTTTAGGACTCTTCTCTGAAATAAGAGAGAGATTGTAATATAGCCCTTGCCAGCCGAGAGATGCCAGCCATCTATGTTGCTGCTCTGGGGCTCTTGGTTTGTCATTCTAATGAGCTACCACACTTAGACAGGAGTTAGTCTCTGGGCTTCTCTGGTGGTGAAGTGTTAAAGAACCCACCCGGCAATGCAGGAGATCCAAGAGACGCGGGTTCGATCCCTGGGTCGGGAAAATCCTCTGGAGGAGGAAATGGCAGCCCGCTCCAGTTCTTACCTGGGAAGAACAGTTGAGTCCGATGGGCTGCAGTCCGTGGGGGTCACAAAGAGTCGCACACAACTGAGGGACTGAGCGCTGATGGGTGGAACAACTTGTCTGACATAAATGATAGACACATTTTTCATGCTGATTTTATTTAGCTTATTGGTACTATTGTCCCATCTGTTCCGTTGAGATCATATTTTTCTCTTAATTTTCTCCCTGTCAATCCATTTCATGTCGTGTGTTAACAGTACCACGAGATTGAAATAAAGATCCTGGGCTCCAGGACAGCCCACGGTCAGTCTCAGAGAGCACTCTGAGCTCAACAGCTGGGGCAGGAAGACTAGCATTTCGGCGCTGACTCTGTTCCCCTTGCCCACACTTGTCTTTTTCTCTCTCCCGGCCTGTCTTCATGATAAACCACTCAAACAATCCGCTCCTAGCCACATCCTAAACAAGTACAGGGAACAGAAGTGATGACAACAGCAATATTTTTACTTCCCAGATTGGCAACCAGAAGGAAGGACTCAGACAGCTGCTTCCCTTCCTGGACTGTTTTACATGCCTAAGAAATATTTATTCTACTGTGTCCCAGTCGTAAATGAGAAATCAGATATGACAGGATCTCCATCCTAGTCGAAACATGACTGGGCACAGACAGTGTTATCGGTTATGTATTCACCAGGTAAAATGACTGTAGCATTCAGACTGGTGGGTAGTTTCTGAACAATGACAGCAAGCAACCTCTTTCTTCTGCATGCGCGCTCAGTCGTGTCCGACTCTGCCACCCCATAGGCTGTACCCTGCCAGGCTCCTCTGTCCGTGGGATTTCTCTAGCCAAGAATACCAGAGTGGGTTGCCATGCCCTCCAGCAGGTGTTCCTGACCCAGAGATCAAACCCACATCTCCTGCGTCTCCTGCATTGCAGACAGCTTCTTTACCACTGAGCTACCAGGGAAGCCCAGCCTTTTCCCTACCATGGACTCATTCAGTGAACAGGTTGCCTCTTGGTAAGACCATTCCAGAGTGACCCAGTTCTCTAGGGACAGCTTTACTCAAGTCACAAAGTATAAACAGTTACATCTCCAGTGAGGATAGGCAGCTATTGCTGCAGTCAGGGTAGTGCAGGCAGAAGAACAAGTGAATGAGGGGAATTTCAGTGGTACCAGTGTCTATCCAGGGAGAGGGCTGTCTTCCTAAATATGGGTCTTTTTAAACATAGAATGGATTTTAAGTTTTCTCCAGTGTTCCTGAAAATTGTGTATCAGTCATTCTCATTGCAAATAGCCCTTTGCATGCGTGCTAAGTTGCTTCAGTCATGTCTGACTCTTTGTGACCCTATGGACTGTAGCCTGCCAGGCTCCTCTTATCTTTTTTCCTGGTAGACATCTGAGAAAGGACAGAATATGCCCTATCCTATTTCAGAAATGGCATAATCACCAGTCAAACTCAAACATGATGTTATTAAACCAGATCCATATCATTTATATTATCGCGTGGAGTTTGTTGATACCTACATTGGTACCTGTACAGATATTTACATTTGTATGATATAGCGCTCTTTGTACTGGCTTCCCTGGTGGCTCAGCAGTCAAGAATCAGCCTGCAGTGCAGGAGATGCGGGTTTGATCCATGGGTTGGGAAGATACCCTGCAGGGGATGCGGGTTTGATCCATGGGTTGGGAAGATACCCTGGAAGGGAAAGTGGCAACCCACTCCTGTATTCTTGCCTGGAAAATCCTTGGCCTGAGGATCCTGGTGGGCTATGGTCCATAGGGTCGCAGAGTCGGACACGATTGAGCACAGCACAGCACAGTGCTCTTTGTGCCTTATCTGGGAGCATAAATGTGTACTTTTAGTATCTCAAAAGCTTCTTTTTTTCATTTCTTAAATCTTACCTTACTTGGTATGGGTTAGCTTTGTATTAAGAGAGTGGAATTACATATATATTCTCTTTTTTACTTGTATACAGTAAATTTGTTATGTTAATACAGTCAGATGAAATACATGGCTTATTAGCATGTGTTAATGGTGTACTTGATAATTAAATGTATGGCCAGGTACTGAGAAGTTGAATTTTTTTCTTACTGTGCCACTAGTAGCTTTGATGCCTTGTGTCTTTTCTGCTGACACTTACTGGTTGTGAAGTGGGAAATGTGTTGTATCAGACTGACCAATCAGAAGATACACACCACTCGGTGATTTAAACAAGGGAAGTAAAATGTCAAGAATTATTACACTTTGATGAAAGGGTGACTCTCGGATTTGGGAAAACTGCATTTTACCCTATGGCTGAGGGAGAGCATCCAAGGAAGGACAAACTCGGGAGGAAGGGAGGTCAGGCTTCAGAGTTTGTTGGAAAAGTTGTATTTACAGTCTGCGGAGAAGTTAACAGGTTTCCCTGGGCAGGACTGGCCTACAGTTGCTTGGCAACAGGAAGCAAACACCCCCTCCTGCTTTGGGGTGGGGGGGGGGTGGGGGCACCAGGTGGGCATGGCCAGACCAGAGCTACAAGTTCCCCGAGACACCACATGTTCTAGGACCCGGAGTTAAAGCAGTGCCATCAGACCCAACCCATTGACCCACCATGTTGCAGCCTCACAGGAGCACCCCCTTCCTCCTGCATTGTCCCTCCAGCACCTTCTGTCGGAACAAGTGGAACAGCGTGCTCACTGTGATGGGAAGATGCTCACAGGAGTTCTGTCCATCCTTACAGAACATGTGTTGGCAGCTGAATTTGGAGCTAGGACTCAATACGGTGATAGCTGGTGTGTATCATAAAAGGATTCTCTTTGTCGTAACTTCTCATCTGGAGTTACACATGCTCATTAAGAACAAAGGGTGATCCATGTTTTGTGAAGTAATTGGGTAATTTAAGTGAAAATATGCCTCCCAAACAGTACTTGAGGCCTGGCTGTCAAATTGGGAAAGCTGGCCACTCACTTGCTGACTAGGTGAGCGTCTTGTCACAAGCACAAATGTTACAGGAAGATGTGAAGCTCAGGATGTAACCTTGATTTCCAGTCATCCTTACTTTGTGGTTCTCAGTTTTATAAAGCTGTTGAAATTTAAAGGAAAAAAAACCCATGATGCTGAGGAATATATTTAAAGTTTCTAGAAGTGACTCCTCATGCAGTCAGTTCTTTAGAGGATATACATCAACCTATTTTTAGAGCATTGATCTTAGCCTAGCACTAGAATTTCTTCTTGAATTCCCTAACAATAAATACCAAGAACCCAATACTTGCATAAAGGACACAGCTTATGGCTCTTTCTCTTTTTGTTTTTAATTTACTCCTGTGCTGAACACAAAATTGAATAGACTCTCTGTAAAGTCTGACCTATTTACTCACCCTAAAAGATCTACCTCTAATGGAAGACAAGGCAGAAAAAGTTATTAGGAAACGGTAGGTGCCAGGTCCAATTAAATCCAATGATTAGGCACTTTCCCAGACTTGCAGTCCATGGTGGCTAGTGATTAAGTGGATGGGTAAAGAAGAGATAGATTATCCTGCCAGATAGCCTTCCTTTATTAACTTTTAAGTGGGCCTGAAGTGAAAGAAAAATTAATTTTACTGAGAAAGTAATTGGCTTCACGAGATGACCTGTCCAGAATTCTCTGTCCCTTCCCAGTGCCTTTCTCAGCTTGCTGCCTGAATGCTTGTCTTTGGATTCAGTTTCTCAACAGTATTGGAGGGGTTTGTGTGCCGTCAAGCCATATTTACTAAATCAAGAGTAACATATTCATAGTACCAGCACCATTCTGGACTTTGTTGGGAATAGAAAAGTAACTTCCGATGTGGCTCTATCGTTTTAGGAGCTTACTGTGTTGATGTCACTGTTGGTGGTACAAAACCCACCTGTACGGAAGAATCAATATAGTGAAAATGAGTATACTACCCAAAGCAATTTACAAATTCAATGCAATCCCTATCAAGCTACCAGCGATATTTTTCACAGAACTAGAACAAATAATTTCAAGATTTGTATGGAGATACAAAAAACCTCGAATAGCCAAAGCAATCTTGAGAAAGAAGAATGGAACTAGAGGAATCAACTTGCCTGACTTCAGGCTCTACTACAAAGCCACAGTCATCAAGACAGTATGGGGTATTGGCACAAAGACAGAAATATAGATCAATGGAACAAAATAGAAAGCCCAGAGATAAATCCACACACCTATGGACACCTTATCTTTGACAAAGGAGGCAAGAATATACAATGGAGTAAAGACAATCTCTTTAACAAGTGGTGCTGGGAAAACTGGTCAACCACTTGTAAAAGAATGAAACTAGATCACTTTCTAACACCGCACACAAAGATAAACTCAAAATGGATTAAAGATCTAAATGTAAGACCAGAAACTATAAAACTCCTAGAGGATAACATAGGCAAAACACTCTCCAACATAAACCACAGCAGGATCCTCTATGATCCACCTCCCAGAATTCTGGAAATAAAAGCAAAAATAAACAAATGGGACCTAATTAAAATTAAAAGCTTCTGCACAACAAAGGAAAATATAAGCAAAATGAAAAGACAGCCTTCCGAATGGGAGAAAATAATAGCAAATGAAGCAACTGACAAACAACTCATCTCAAAAATATACAAGCAACTCCTGCAGCTCAATTCCAGAAAAATGAACGACCCAATCAAAAAATGGGCCAAAGAACTAAATAGACATTTCTCCAAAGAAGACGTACAGATGGCTAACAAACACATGAAAAGATGCTCAACATCACTCATTATTAGAGAAATGCAAATCAAAACCACAGTGAGGTACCACTTCACACCAGTCAGAATGTCTGCGATCCAAAAATCT
>NW_024072459.1:0-5389 GCF_014754425.2 Oryx dammah
GTGGATTCCGTATTTTTGTACGTGATGTTTTTGAACGGTGGTTCACATTCTAGTTGTGATAGTGTGCTCTATCATTCTGCTCAACGTTCCCATTAGGAGAGGGGAAGCAAGGGGCAGGGCAGCGTTTGTTGTTTTTCACTTCTTATGTTAGAGTGCCATCATGTGGAATGTTTGTGCAATTGCAGTTCGGTTGGGTACAGTGGCTCAGTCTCGTGGGACTCGGCTGCCCCATGAATCTCAGCACCTGCGATGCACCCCCCACTCCTCCGTACATCACTAACGCCTGGAGCTTGCTCAAATTCAGGTCCATCGAGTGGATGACGCCAACCAAAGATCTCATCGTCAGTCATCCCCTACTCTTTCTGCCCTCAATCTTTCCCAGCAAGTAGTAGCGCAGGCTCGAGACCCCTCCGTGCCCATTGAGGGCGTGCTGCCTGCGAGTGGGGACACCCGGTGCGCGGTTGAGAACACACGGCCCTTCGGTGGGGAACCGATCCATGACCAGTGGAGGCCGCGGAGCCCACGAGTGCGGACCCCTTCTTGGCAGTTGAGGGAACACGGCTTTCGACTGGGGAGCTCTTCGTGTGAGAGGAAGGACACCCGACGCCGGGGGCTCCGGGAGTGCACAAAAGGGGGGCTTGCGCCACGCGCCCAGGAGGCAGGGGTCAGGTAGCGTCGCGTGGTCAGGAAGGGGTCCCACGTGCTGAGAGGAGGGATGGTCCGCTCGGGCAATCAAAATTCCTGGGGGTGTTGGCCCCGCGCACGCAGGAACTCGGGTGCTCGAGCTACGCCAGGCGAGCAGGAATGGGGGTGCGGAGTGCTCGCACCAAGCGCTCCCGGGGAAAGGCTGGGCCTGCCTGTGTGCAGGAAGGCGTGGGGGCTCGTGCTCCGCCGCGCGCGCAGCTCCTGGGGTTTTCACCGCCAGGCCAGGAGGCCTGGCGCACTCAAGAAGTGGAGCCTCGAGTCGCGCCACACGTGCACAGAAGATGGCTGATCCCGTATGCCCAGGAAGAGAGTCCCGTGTCGCCTGCGGCGTGGGACCCCGCGCGAGCAAGAAGAGAGAGCTGGCGCCCTGCAGCCTGGGTAGAAAACGGGGTGGGGGGCTCGCGTCCCTCGTGCCGGGGTAGGGCTGGCTTGCATGCGGTTGCACGAGGTTCTGGGGCGGCGCTGGCACGAGGTTCTGGGGCCCCGCCGCACGCACAGGAATGGGGGTGCTCGCACTGCCTGTGCAGGAAGGGGAGTTTCCCGTCACGCATGCCGGGGTGCGGGGAAGGCAAGCGTTCCCCGGCGCGTAGGAAAAGAGTCTTGCGCATGCTGCGAGCGCAGGATGCGGGGGCACGCGCCGCGGGTGGCGGGGTCCACCCCGTGGGCAAGAAGACAGGGCTCGCGCCCTGCAGCCTTGGCAGGAAGGCGTCTGCAGCCGCGCGTGCCGGTGGACCCTGTGCCAACATGAAAGTGGGGCTCGCTCGACGCTCAGAGGAAAGGGGGCGCGCGATGCTCTCGCCAGGAGAAGAGCGGGTACCGCGCACGCGTGCGCGCGCACCTTGGGGTCGCTTGCAGCTCCGGGTCAGGGAGCGGGACACGCTAGGGCTGCAGCGAGCTGTCCCGAGGCTGGCAGGGGCGGGGAGAGGCGTACTTAGGATCTCCTGCCGCTTTGGTGAGTAGCGATCTGCGGCCTAAGGCTGCACTACCGGCTACCGGTGACCTGGAGGGGCGCGGGGCCAAGTGGCTCATTTTTTCAAGCCACACAAGTTGCACATTCTATACACGATTAACTACTTAGACTACATCTACGGAATACTTAAAAGGACAATGAGTGTTCACACAAAGCAAGCACCTGAAACAGTAGGTTGTTGGGGGCCGCAATAGGCATTACTGATAAAAGGGAGGCAAGGCCCCTAACGCCCCTCCCTTTGTTCTGAAGGCATGGTCGCCAGGAAGGACTTAGGCTTTGTGATTCTGACTTGTTTTTTCCTTTCCTGGGCTGAGCTGACTCAAGAGAATATTAAGGTGCTTCTTGTTTCCGAGAGGAGTGTGAGAAGGCATAAAGCCTTCTGCAGCTGTGCTCCAAGAATAATTCATAAGGTTAATCACTGACACTTGTTCCAGGACGTTTCCAAAAGAGTGTTCCAGGGTGAGCACAGAGGCCGCAGCTTGAGCCCATGGGAGGGATTCCTATCTGAAGGCCATTTATGAAGCAAGTGTTTATGGCAAAGGAGTTTGCTGAACTTAGGGTTTCCTGCTGCTGCTGCAGCTAAGTCACATGAGTCGTGTTGGACTCTGGTCGACCCCATAGACCGGCAGCCCACCAGGCGGGATTCTCCCCGGAATTAAGGTTTAGGAATAATTAAAATAGGTAGAAGCTAAAGATTTAAGGCATGCGGCAATGTGAGCGTATTCTACTGTCTTCTAGACATTAGGGACTTTAGAGATGTTTGCAGCAAGAAGCCCTTTCTCAGAAAGAGTGAGCTTAAGATCCTAGGGGCAAACAGAAGATAGAAAGGTCAGAATGAAATGGAGGCATGTGGTACGCCGCCCAGACATGAGCATGAGTGTAGTCAATAAAGCAGATATAGATGTTTTTTTTCTGGAACTCTCTTGCTTTTTCCCATGATCCAGCGGATGTTCGCCCGTTGATCTCTGGTTCCTCTGCCTTTTCGAAAACCAGCTTGAACATCCTGAAGTTCACGGTTCACGTATTGCTGAAGCCTGGCTTGGAGAATTTTGAGCATGACTTTCCTAGCATGGGAGATGAGTGCCATTTTACAGTAGGTTGAGCATTCTTTGGCATTGCCTTTCTTTGGAATAGGAGTGAAAACCGACCTTTTCCGGTCCTGTGGCCACGGCTGAGTTTTCCCAAGATGCTGGCGTATTGAGTGCAGCATCGTCTTTCAGGATTTGAAACAGCCCAACTGGAATTCCGTCACCTCCACTAGCTTTGTTCGTAGTGATGCTTTCTATGGCCCACTTGACTTCACTATCCAAGATGTCTGGCTCTCGATTAGTGATCTTTGTACAGTTCTTGAGTGTGTCGACGACAATGAACTGTGGAAACTTCTTCAAGAGATGGGAATAGCAGACCGCCTGACCTGCCTCTTGAGAAATCTGTATGCAGGTCAGGAAGCCACAGTTAGAACTGGACATGGAATAACAGACTGGTTCCAAATAGGAAAAGGAGTACGTCCAGGCTGTCTATTGTCACCCTGCTTATTTAACGTCTATGCCAAGTGCCTCTTGAGAAACGCTGGGCTGGAAGAAACACAAGGTGGAATCCAGACTGCCGGGAGAAATCTTAATAACCTCAGATCGGCAGAGGATACCACCCTGATGGCAGAGAGTGAAGAGGATCTACAGGGCCTCTTTGATGAAAGTGAAAGAGGAGAGCGAACAAGTTGGCTTACAGCTCAACTTTGAGAAAAGAAAGAACGTGGCATCTGGTCCCATCACTTCATGGGAAATAGATGGGGAAAGAGTGGAAACAGTGTCAGGCTTTATTTTGGGGGGCTCCAACATCACAGCAGATGGTGACTGCAGCCATGCAATTAAAAGACGCTTACTCCTGGGAAGAAAAGTTCTGCCCAAGCGAGATAGTCTATTCAAAAGCAGAGACATGACTTTGCCGACTAAGGTCCGTCTAGCCAAGGCTATGGGTTTTCCTGCGGTCACGTATGGGTGTGAGAGTTGGACTGTGAAGAAGGCTGAGCGCCGAAGAATTGATGCTTTGGAACTGTGGTGTTGGAGAAGACTCTTGAGAGTCCCTTGGATCGCAAGGAGATCCAACCAGTCCATTCTGAAGGAGATCAACCCGAGGATTTCGCTGGAGGGAATGATGCTAAAGCGGAAGCTCCAGGACGTTGGCCACATCCTGCGAAGTGTTGACTCATTAGAAAAGACTCTGATGCCGGGAGGGATTGGGGGCAGGAGGAGAAGAGGACGATCGAGGATGAGATGGCTGGGTGGCATCACGGACTCGATGGACATGAGTCTGAGTGAGCTCCGGGAGACGGTGAGGAACAGGGAGGCCAGGCGTGCTGCCATTCACGGGGTGGCAAAGTGTCGGACGCCACTGAGCGACTGAACTGAACGGACCCGATGGCAACTGTTCTGTTTGGTTTTGAACTTCATAGCGGGGAGGGAGATGGGAGGGAGGTTCAAAGGGAGGGGATATCTGTATACCTATGGCTGATTTTGGCTCATGTGTGCAGAAAACAACACAATTCTCTAAAGCAATTCTCCTTGAATAAGAAATTAATGAATTGAGCAAGAGCTGCATTCTGCATTCTGTTTTCCATAGGGGCTCCAACAGTTTCTTGACTTTCATGTCTAGGATGTTGTTCATTCCTCCAGTGGGTGCTTGCCGTACTTGTGTGTTTCACAATCTTGGGGTATTTTGTTGTTGTTTCTGTTTTTCTCTGAAATCCCCTTAGCAGTGGAACAGCCAGATCATATGGTCGGTTTCTTGTTATCCTCAGAAGGCACTTCTGTACTGAGGTTGAGAACGTCTCCTACCAAATCTATGCCACTAGTACCGTTAAGTGTCCCTTTCCAAAATGTTATTCTACCGTGTCTTCTCTGTACAACATTGGATACTTTTTCCCTCCTCATAGGTGATACCACATTGGGACAGTTTTTGGATCTCTAACAATACACTGGGCTTCCCAGGCAGCACAGTGGTAAAGAATCTGCCTTCAAAGGCAGGACTCAAACGAGATGCGAGCTGAGAAGATCACCTGGAGGAGGAAATGGGAACTCACTCCAGAGTACTTGCCTGGAAAATTCCATGGACAGAGGAACCTCGTGGGATCCCATTGCTGGGATCACAGAGAGTTGACCACAAAAGAGTTCACAGTAACTCATGATAATGGGTGAACTTCATGTGCTTTGGGCGGATTCCTGTTGAGCTATGGCAAAACTGATACAATATTGTAGAGTCATTAATCTCCAATTACAACAAAAAAATTATATCAAAAATAAAAGAAATCCTAAATATATTTTTAAAGAAATAATTCTGCTGTTAACTTATTCCAGATAGAGTGCGGTATTTGACATTTTCAATTCACGGGAGACTGCTAGCAAGTTTTGAAGGCTAGGTCTCTTTGAAATATCCCCACCAGCCTTGGGGATATTGATTGCTTTTGGCTTTTTTGGAAAGCACTTTGAGCTGTATTTAACTGTTGATGTTTTCTTCCTGAGCGTGTCCTGGTTTTTCTTTTGCACTTTCTTTCTGTTGATGAGTGACCCCTCACATGTACAAGGATAGGTGTCATGTCGAGTCCAGCGGGCTTGTGAATGTCAGATGTCTATCGGCAATAGTTTGAAGGCTGCGGTTACAGAGAAAAGCTTTCATGCGGCAAGGATTCTTTATTCCCTCCTCTTGTCCGGTGGCCTC
>NW_024072460.1:0-5381 GCF_014754425.2 Oryx dammah
AAAAACAACCCAGATGCCCAGCAACAGATAAATGTGAAAAAAAAAAAGGTGTATGTTTATATAATGAAATATCTTTCAGCCACGAAAAAGAATGGAATGCTGATACATGTCACAGCAAGGATGGACCCTGTAAACATACTCAGTAAAAGAAGCCAGACATAAAATGCCACATACTGTACGATTCCATTTATATGAAACATCCAGAAGATGCCCATCCAGAATAGGGACAGAAAACTGATGAGTGGTTGTCAGGATGTAGGGGGAGAGGGTACCAGGGAGTGGCTGCTTAATGGATACAGGATTTTGGTTTAGGGTAATAAAAAAAAAGAAATTGTAAACTAGATGGTGCTGATAGCTACATAACATTGTGAAGGTACTTAATGACACTGAATTGTATACTTTAAATTGATTCAAGAAGTAAATTTTCTTATGTGTATTTTCCCACAATTAAAAAAAAAAAAAAAAGGACAACCATGTGCGTGGTCTAGAAGAAGAACCACTAAGTGGAGTGTATGCTACAGACAGGGGTCTGTTGACACTTAGGTCTGGAAGTGGGCCATAATGACTGTGTACTTAGCTCAGGCAAAGAAGAGGGGACTTCAAGAGTTCTCTGTGAACTAGAGACTCTTCTGCTAGGAGGTTTTAAAACAGCAGGATCCTGTGAAGGAAGAGAGTTGAAAAATCTGGCTTAAGCCTCAACATACAAAAAACTAAGATCATGGTATCTGGTCCCATCACTTGATGGCAAATAGAGGAGGAAAAAGTGGAAACCGTGACTGATTTTGTTTTCTTGGGCTCCAAAATCACTGCAGATGGTGACTGCAGCCACAAAATTAAAAGATGCTTGCTCCTTGGAAGAAGGGCTATGACAAACCTAGATAGTGTATTAAAAAGCAGAGACATCACTTTGCTGACAAAGGTCCATATAGTCAAAACTATGGTTTTTCCAGTAGTCATATATGGATATAGAACTGAACCATAAAGAAGGCTGAGAGCTGAAGAATTGATGCTTTCGAATTGTGGTCCTGGAGAAAACTCTTGAGAGTCCCTTGGACTGCAAGGAGGTCAAACCAGTCAATCCTAAAGAAAATCAACCCTGAATATTCATGGGAAGGACTGATGCTGAAGGTGAAGCTCTAATACTTTAGCCACCTGATGCAAAGAGCTGACTCACTGGAAAAGACCCCGATCCTGGGAAAGACTGAGAACAGAAGAAGGGGGCAGAAGAGGATGAGACGATTGGATGGCATTACCGACTCAATGGACATGAGTTTGAGCAAACTCTGGAAGATAGTGAAGGACAGGGAAGCCTGGTGTGATGTAGCTCATGGGGTCACAAATAGTCACACATGACTTAGTGACTGAACAAAAACAAAGACTCTGTGGGGCCCTCCTGGTACGAATCCTTTCTGTGTCCCCATTTCTTGTTTGCAGCCTCCTTGACCTTCCTGAGTTCCAAAGGGCAGATTCAAACGTTTGATTCTAAAGAAAGGGAAGGAATACAGAAACAACGGAAGAGGCATCAGGAAACAACAGTGCAGCCTCGGGACAGAGTCCTGGTTCCTCTAGAAATACAGTAACAACACCTTTGTGTTCTTCCAGAGGAACTAGGGCTTCACCCAGCTGGAGGATGGAAACTTTAGGCTGAGGAGGATTCCTGGAACACTACCCTGTTACCTCACTACCAACCAATCGGAAGAAAAATCTGTACACAGTGGAAGACAAAGAAGACGATGATGCCCTGCCCAAATGATTCCACCTCTAAAGACTCTGATGTTCAAACAGGATCTTATGAATTTGGTTTTGGACATGAGTCCTCCTTCTCCCCAGGTTTCTGACCTGCTGAATAAAGCAACCTTTCTGTTCTCACCAGCATTCGTCTCTTGAGTACTGCCTTCCAAGCAATAAGAAGGCAAAGCTGAGTTCAGTAACAGTTTGTGTGCTGGGGATGGGGAAGAGGAGGAGTGTGTGCTAGGAAGCTTAGTATATAGTTAAAATAGACCAATGTCTATATTATATGTAAGGGGAAGATACAATTACTTAGTAAGCATACATGTTGTAAATTAAAGTGGTCATTAAACAAATTGAAATACAATCTATGGTCCTGAAACCAGCAGAGGAGAAAGAGAGGGAAGAGGAAAAAATAAATCCATCCACCAGAAGAAAAGACAAAATTTAAAAAATAATAAATTAAAAAGAAGCCAAGAGAATAATAGAGAAGAAATACAAACCAAGATGGTACAAGTTTAAAAAAATCCATTATATATATAAAATATCAAAGTAAATGCTATTTATGAAATATTTGAAATAAAACCACATGGAAAGGCTGAAAATAAAGATATGGCAGAAAGATATACTATGCAAATATTTACTAAGAGAAGACGGAGTGTATCAATGCTAGTATTAGACAAAAACTAGTATTTAAGGCAAAAGGTATTAATGTCTAAGCAGAAACTACATATAAAATAAAAACTCAAGAATCTATAAAATCATGACGAGACACTTAATAATCAATGCAGCTTTAAAACGTTAATTAAAAGTTATCAGAAGCATGAAGTAAATTTGGTAAACCTTAGGATGAGATTTTAACAAAAATCTATTAGAAAATTATAGACACTCCTGACCAAATAACATCCAAGATTTGAATGAACAATATTTAACTAGTTTGAACTAACAGACATGTGGATCCTGCACCTAACAAGTTGAGGATCTCCATAATTTTCAAATACACTAAAGCGTTTACAAAAATTGACGTGGTGCTAGTTCACGAAGGAATTTCAAATAACCAGTGTCATACAAAACACATTTTCTGACTGCAGGGCAATTAAATTATAAATCAAGGTAGACAGATAATTAAAAACCAACCTATCTTGGACATACAAAAATAGCTGTTGTAGTTCATATTGATTTCCCTGCTTCCACTCTTGCCCTCCTAAAGTCTATTATCCCCCAAACAGTCAGAGTAATCCTTTTTAAATTCAACACAGATTATGTCATTCCCATGAGAGGAAAAAAGATAAAACCCTCCGGTGGCTATCACAACTAGTCTTGTACTCAGATTCCTTACTACAAGACTCTGTGATCTGGTCTCTCTCTCTATCCAATCCTTATTCCTCCCCAGGCCCTTGCCACTACTGTATGTCTACTCCATGGACACTGACTTCCTTTTCTTTAAATAAACCAAGTGTCTCCCTCTCCGGATACATTTGCATTTCCTGTGCCTTGCTTTCGGAATGACCTCCCCTAGATATTCACCTGGCGAATGCAGTAACCTCTTCATTCTCTGTTTATAAAGAAAGAGCAGAATACTCTCTTTCTCTCCATTTACCTTGGCACAACACAACATGTATTATGTATATTATTTGACTGTGTGTGTTTTTAACCTGTCTCTTCCTACTACAAAAGATCACTGAGGGCAGGGACTTTGTTTTGTTCACCATTGCGTCTCCAATGGCTAAAACAGTGTCTTGTACAAGGTAGATATGAAAAATGACTGTCGTATGAAAATCATATTGCCTTGTGTTCACTGGACTGACTGCCAGAGAAGTCTACATGGTTTAGATGGTATTATCAATACATAAAAGAACTAAGAGCAGGAAGATGGCCTTGCTTTACCATGTATCAGTTCAGTTCAGTTCAGTTACTCAGTTGTGTCCAACTCTGCGACCCCATGGACTGCAGCATGTCAGGCCTCCGCATCCATCATCAACTCCCGGAGTTGACTCAAACTCATGTCCACTGAGTTGGTGATGCCATCCAACCATCTCATCCTCTGTCATCCCCTTCTCCTCCTGCCTTCAATCTTTCCCAGCATCAGGGTCTTTTCAAATGAGTTAGTTCTTCACATGAAGTGGCCAAAGTATTGGAGTTTCAGCTTCAGCATCAGTCCTTCCAATGAATGTTCAGGATTGATTTCCTTTAGGATTGACTGGTTGGATCTCTTTGTGTCCATGGGACTCTCAAGAGTCTTCTCCAACACTACAGTTCAAAATAGTCAGAGAACATCTGGAATACTGTGTTCAGTCTAGACTCTACACATTAACGCAGATAGGAAAAGGCGAACAACCAAGATGGTAAATAGAGTATGGTCATAAAGTCTGTGAACTTTGCTGTATATACATAAACATGGCTCCATAGTATTATATGACAATGCATGATGTATGTGATATGTTTAATGTGTTTCTTATTAGCAATGCATAGTTCAAGGAACTGAGAAATTGCAATAAATGTGGTATATTAACAAATTTCCAAGCCTGCATAATATCTATGATGTATTGGCTCAGATGATTCTTGTCTCTTTATTATGCAGTAAGCCTACATTTTTAGCATGTCAGAAGGGTTCATATCTGGCACAAAGGCAATCCACTGCATGTGTCCACATGTCCAAAGCAGGTTTAGAGATGATCAGCCAAGCAGACCCTCACCACTCTGGTGTGGAATGGTGGAGCCACTGAGCAAATTTCCAGCTAGTCAAGCATGGGTATTAACTGGTAATGCACGTGTTCAGATATGTCAGGCAGTGATTTATGTTCCCAGGCTTTCTGGTCACCCTGTGCATTCTACAACACTTGCACTGATTCAGTGGGTTAAGGATAGTGACGGGGTAGAGATGGCTATGATAAGGGCTCTGGAACTAGACTACATGAGTTTAGATTCTATCCCTACTTCTTGGAAGCTCTATATCAACTTGGAAACATTACTTAATTCCTCTATTGCTCAGGGTCTGTATCCATAAAATAGAAATAAAAGTGACCCTATACTATAGGTTATTATGAAGATTAGATAATGTGAGAAAAGCAGTGAGAGCAGGGCCCACTGCAAATCCATTATTAGCCACTACTGTCAACATGGCTAATCACCATAATCATAATAGCACTGTCATCATCTAGCACCTATCAGTCACTGACCAAAATATCCAGGTTGCTTAGTTAAAATTTTCAGGAGAATATGGAATTTGTCATGTTCAGAGGTTTACACATTTCAGTAAGCGTCATATCATGCTTTGGAAAAATTACTAATTCTTAGCTTATTTTGTTAATCATGACGCAATACTAATGGCAGTGGATAGTTTTATGTATCAACTTCAAGCGTTTTTGGAAGAAATCAGTGTTTAAACCAATGAACTTTGAGAAAGCATATTACCATGTATAATGTGGGTATGCCTCATCTAATTAGTTGAAGTCCTGTATAAAACAAAAGGCTGAACTCCCAAGCGAGAGAGAATTCTACAGCAGATGACTTTTGGACTTGAGCTGCACTTTTACCTCTAGCCTATCAGCCCACTTTGTGTATCTTGGACTTGCCAG
This sequence comes from Oryx dammah, assembly GCF_014754425.2. Classification (NCBI taxonomy): domain Eukaryota; kingdom Metazoa; phylum Chordata; class Mammalia; order Artiodactyla; family Bovidae; genus Oryx; species Oryx dammah. Next base: position 5,307 of record NW_024072460.1, read on the forward strand.
CCTCCATAATCTCCTGAGCCAATTCCTTACACACACACACACACACACACACACACACACACACACACACACACA
>NW_024072461.1:0-5380 GCF_014754425.2 Oryx dammah
AGCACTCTTGATTCCAGCCTGTGACTTGACCAATCGTATACATCAGGCTTGACCAGTGCTAATTGAAAATGAAGATTTCTAGATCTATCACTAGTATCAAACTGAATATTCATTTTTTATTGGAGTATGGTTGGTTTGTAATGATCTGTCCATGAAATTCTCCATGCAAGACTACTGGAGTGGATAGCCTTTCCCTTCTGCAGGGGATATTCCTGACCTAGGGATTGAACCAAGGTCTCCTGCATTGGAGGCAGATTCTTTACCTTCTGAACCACAATGTTGTGTTATTTTCTGCTGTACAACATGAATCAGCCATATGTATACACATATCCCCTCCCTCTTGGACCTCCTTTCAATCCCCTCATCCCACCCCTCTAGGTCATCATAGAGCACTGGAGCTGAGCTCCCTATACAGCAGGTTTCCACTAGTATCTATTTTACACATGGTAGTGTGTGTGTGTGTGTATATATATATATACACGTCAGGGGTATTCTTTCCTTTTTAATTAGGATGGAGATGATTAATTGCCATGCTGAAGGACTGAAGGCCAGTCCTAGGGTGCTGTTCAGTTCTTCATGGTCTTGCCTGTTCCTCATTCTACTGACAAGTGCAGTTATTCGGTTCAGTTCAGTTCAGTTACTCAGTCGTGTCCCACCCTTTGAGACCCCATGAATCGCAGCACGCCAGGCCTCCCTGTCCATCACCAACTCCCAGAGTTCACTAAAACTCACATCCATCGAGTCAGTGATGCCATCCAGCCATCTCATCCTCTGTCGTCCCCTTCTCCTCCTGCCCCCAATCCCTCCCGGCATCAGAGTCTTTTCCAATGAGTCAACTCTTCGCATGAGGTGGCCAAAGTACTGGAGTTTCAGCTTTAGCATCATTCCTTCCAAAGAAATCCCAGGGCTGATCTCCTTTAGAATGGACTGGTTGGATCTCCTTGCAGTCCAAGGGACCCTCAAGAGTCTTCTCCAACACCACAATTCAAAAGCATCAGTTCTTCGGCACTCAGCTTTCTTCACAGTCCAACTCTCACATCCATACATGACCACTGGAAAAACCATAGCCTTGACTAGATGCAGTTATAACTACAGTTATTAAGACAACTTTAATATAATAGAGGCACTACTAACATTTTTCAACTGCAAGGAAATTATTTCAAATGAAAATAAAACATAGGAACAGGGAGGGAAATTCGTAGTTCAAAAATTAGGTTGTTTTTGGAAAGAATATATAATAGAAATCTAAATCTTCTTAGTATAGGATTTGATTGATATTGCCAAATAAATAGCTTTAAACAGTAAGAAAGAAAGAAAAACTGAAGAAATTACCCTTTAGAGACATGAACAAAATCAAAATCGGCAGTGTTGTTTTGTTCAGTGAAAATGAAATCCTAAAGTATAAACCTTACATTAGGAAGCTAGTAGTCGGCCACTCAGAAGACTTCAGTATTATCTCTCAGGACATTCCCTTTTAAGAGCAGAGATACATTTTTAGGCTTTCTCAATAATTTACATTTTTAAAAATATTTCTAAGTACACAAATACTGGTATTATACACTAAAATAGTCAGAGCTGGAAATTTCATATGCAAATGTTTGATATTTTAAAATTTTAAAATTCAAGACAGTTCATCACATTCATTCCCCATTGGAACATCATGCCATTGTGAAAAAGATACTGCTAGGAAAGACAGTGATATCTTGGCTGCAAGACTGGGACAGAAAGGTCACTCCAAAGAAAACATTGGAGTTTCTAAAACTGTGTATCCTTGGTACACAAAACACATTTTCTTCTTATTTGTGATTATATTCTTGATCTAGTACTTATCTTTGAATGAAGCAAAATGAAAACATCATTCTTTTCTCTCCATAAAATTGTTGAATATGGAATGATAGTACAATGCTGCTAGATTATTAGTTGTCTCATATATGAGTATCAAGGGAATGACGGGGTAGTAAAGGGAAGAAAGTATCTTCCCTGGTGTCTCAGTGGTAAAGAATTCCCCTGCCAAGCAAGAAACACAGGTTCAATCCCTGGGTCAGGAAGACACCCTGGGGAAGGAAATGGCAACCCACTCCAGTATTCTTGCCTGGGAAATCCCAAGGACAGAGGAGCCTGGCCGGCTACAGTCCATGGGGTCACAACAAGCTGGACCCGACTGAGTGACTAAATAGCAAAAGGGAAGAAAAATGTGATAGTGCATAGAAGATAGTGCAGAATACTTCAAGACTTCCTACAAGGCACATTTTCAGAGGTTCAAAGTGTCCTTTCTTCCCTGCCTTATCCCAAAGAATGATTTTAACCTTCATATTCAGGTTTTATTGAGTAAAATTTCTGTTTCACTCATGTAAATGTGAGGAGTCTGTATTCAGCCATTGTGGGGAACAAAAGCTTAAATTACGGACCAGGGTAGATGATGACTCAGTTCCAGCTCTTCTACTTAAAACCACATGAACTTCAGTTTTTTTTTTACTTCAACCAGTCTCATTCCATTTTTTTTTTCTCAATAAGAAAATAAGATTTTGTATCATTTCTAGAGTCACAGTGAGGAAGAAAATAGTTACACAAAAAAGCAACTGCCACAGTCCTTGGCACACTGTGGGCACCACAGTTATAAGCACTCTATCACTCTTAGCTCTTCGTAGAGTTTCTCTCCCCTGTGTATGTACAGCATCCTGTAAAGATGCTCAGAGCACCATTTTAGTAGTTTCACCTTCTATGAAAATCTATGATTTTCAACCCGATTTCAAAAGATTAACTGAGATAATGGCCTTTTGTCTCCCTATACTGATGTTTAATATGCCATAGATAAATGTGAAGCTACAGCAAAACCATGCTTGACTCTTAATTACCTCTTGAGTAGATAACATATGAAAAACAGTAGGTATGCACACACTGTGTCTCCTTAACTTGTGTTTATATATTCTAGCAACACAATTAGAGCTTAGGCTGAATTTTTTTAATTGAAGGATTGAGAGCTCTTCTGGACTCTTTCTGAGATTCCATATATAGACTAAGAAATGGATTGGCATACATACACTACTAATATTATGTATAACATAGATCTAACGAGACCCTACTGTACACCTCAGGGAAATCAGTGTTCTGTGGTGACTTACATGGGAAGGAGATCAAAAAAGAGGGGATATAGGGCTCAGACGTTAAAGAATCTGCCTGAATGCAGGAGACCTAAATACAATCCCTAGGTGGGAAAGATCCCCTAGAGAAGGGAATGGCTACCTACTCCAATATTCTTGCCTGGAGAATTCCATGGGCAGAGGAGTCTGGCGGGCTACAGTCTGTGGGGTCACAAAGAGTCAGACATGACTGAGAGGCTAACACCTCCACTTTTCACATATGTATATATATAGCTGATTCACTGTGCTGTACACTAGAAACTAACACAACCTTGTAAGGCAACTATACTTAAAAAAAAAAAAAAAAGGGGCAGAAAGAAAGAGAAGAAAAAAAAAAAATCACACATTTAGGCCATGCCACTATACTTCTCATTTCAACCAGAGAGTGAGAGTTTGTCATTGTACCATAATCTCATACTAGGTACCTGACAGTAACAGCTTTTCCTTCCACTGAATAGGGAGAAAAACAATTTTTCTTTAAAGTGTCTGTGATCCAAAACCTCTGGGCCTTGGCTAGAATTTAGTGAATGATACCATTTGGAAAGCAGATTGCTTGAGTGCAATTTTATACCCATTTAGTAAAATATATTCTCCACTTGTTAGGTACATCTATTATTTCTGCAAATTGAGCAAACCCAAGAAACATATGAAGAGGAGATACTGCCCCCATTCCAACTTAAAAGTGAAAGGGGGTCCTTATTCCACTTTACTATCAACATAACCAGCTTTGCTTTATAACATTCTAAATTGAAATGTACGTTATTGGCATCCACCCATGAAATTAAAATATGCTTGCTCTTTGGAAGAAAAGCTATGACAAACCTAGACAGCATATTAAAAAACAGAGACATCACTTTGCTTACAAAGGTTTGTACAGTCAAAACTATGGTTTTTCGAGTAGTCATGAATGTATATGAGAGTTAGATCATAAACAAGGCTAAGCAATGAATTGATACTTTTGAATTGTGGTGCTTAGAAGACTCTTGAGAGTCTTTTGAACAGCAAGGAGATCAAACCAATTAATCCTAAAGGAAATCAGTCCTGAATATTCATTGGAAGGTCCGATGCTGAAGCTGAAGCTCCAATACTTTGGCCACCTGATGTAAAGAGTCAACCCACTGGAAAAGACCCTGATTCTGGGAAAGATTGAGGGCAAGAGAAGAAGGTGGCAACAGAAGTTGAGATGGTTGGATGGCATCACCAACTCAGTGGACAAAAGTTTGACCAAACTCTGGAAGATAATGAAGGACAGGGAAGCCTGCTGTGCTGCAATCCATGGGTTCACAGAGTCAGACACAACTTAGCAACTGAACCAAAACATGTCACCAACTTTATGCTTCTCCACCACCTTTCTTAAGTCGGACAGCTAGTTACACCCACCTTTGATATTAACTCTTTATTTTCTATCAACTCTTCTTAAACACAATTTCTCACCTAAATGCCATGACCATTACCCTTTACACTGATGTGGGCTAAAATCATTTTTTTAAAAACTAGCCCACTAAGGTCACTTGACCAACTAAACTATATTATTTTCTAGTGTCTGATGGAAATGTTAAAATGTCCCCCCCTTTTTTTTCTTATTTACTAAACAAGTCACACTTTGGTTACTAAGTGAGTGATATAAACATCAACTGGAAACCATTCAAAATGAACTTAAAATAAATGTGAGAATCAGTTCAGTACAATCGCTCAGTCATATGCAACTCTTTGCAACCCCATGGACTGCAGCATGCCAGGCTTCCCTGTCCTTCACCAACTCCCAAAGTCTACTCAAACTCATGTTCATTGAGTCAGTGATGCCATCCAACCATCTCATCCTCTGTCGCCCCCTTCTTCTCCTGCCTTCAGTCTTGCCCAGCATCAGGATCTTTTCCATTGAGTCAGCTCTTCGCATCAGGTGGCCAAAGGATTGGAGTTTCAGTTTCAACACACAGTCCTTCCAATAAATATTCAGGACTGATCTCCTTTAGGATGGACTGGTTGGATCTCCTTGCAGTCCAAAGGACTGTCAAGAGTCTTCTCCAACATCACAGTTCAAAAGCATCACTTCTTCGCTGCTCAGCTTTCTTTATAGTCCATCTCTCACATCCATACATGTCCACTGGTAAAACCATAGCCTTGACTAGGTGGACCTTTGTCGGCAATGTCTCTGCTTTTTAATATGCTGTCTAGGTTGGTCATAACTTTCCTTCCAAGGAGTAAGCGTCTTTTAATTTCATGGCTGCAGTCACCATCTG
>NW_024072462.1:0-5378 GCF_014754425.2 Oryx dammah
AAGATCCCCTGGAGAAGGGAGTGACTACTCACTCCAGTATTCTTTCCTGGAGAATTCCATAGAGGAGCCTGTTTGGTTATAGTACATGGAGTCACAAAGAATCAGATAGGACTAACTAATGCTTTCACGTCACCTTTAATCCTGTAGGTAAGCAGGTGGTGTAAGTCGTCATTGATTGAGTTTCTCAATGTGTCATGATCCCATATGTTCTGGTCCCTCTCTGTCCCACCCTTGCATTTAAGCTACAAAACCATCCCTTTATGATTTATTACTCAGGGAATTAGAACTGAGAGCAGAAGCAGCAAGAAGTCAGACGCTCTGCACTGATTAGGTGAGGGTGAAGGAGGAGAGTGAGAGAGCCGGCTTAAAACTACATACTAAAAACACTAAGATCATGGCATCTAGCCCAAATTCTCCATGGCAAATAGAAAGAAAAAGGTGGAAGTACTGACAGATTTCCTCTTCTTGAGCTGTACAATCACTGCAATGGTGATCGCAAACATGGAATCAAAAGATGGTTGCTTCTTGGCAGGAAAGCTATGACAAACCTAGACAGTGTGTTGAAAAGCAGAGACGTTACTCTGCCAACAAAGGTCTGTATAGTCCAGGCTATGGTCTTCCAAGTGGTCATGTACGGTTGTGAGAGCTGCAGCACAAAGAAGGCAGAGTGCCAAAGAATGGTTGCCTTCGAGTTGTGGTGCTGGTGAACACTCCTGAAAGTCCTCTGGACAGCAAGGAGTTCTAACCAGTCAGTCTTAAGGGAGATCAACCTTAAATACTTGACAGAAGGGTTGATGCTGAAGCTGAAGGTCCACTATATTGGTCATGTGATATAAACAGCTGATTCATTGGGAAAGTCCCTGATGCTGTGCAAGATTGAGGGCAGAAGGAGAAGAGGGCAACAGGGAAAAAGACGCCTGGATGGCATCACCGATGCAATAGACATGAACTTGAGCACACTTCAGGAAATGGTGAGGGACAGGGAAGTCTGGCGTGCTGAAGTACATGGGGTTGCAGATACAACTGGGCAAATGAACAACAACAATTTCTTGGGATAAAGCTGTTCCAGGGACAGTAGAAGAGGAAAAGGTTTGTGAGAACAATGGAAGGGCCAAGCTCTCCCCTAGAGACAGAGGAGGTGGGTAGAGGCTAGCCACCTGGGTTAGTGCTCTCTTGAAAGGTGTGCCTTTTGGACACCTTGTAGAGTCCACTTTTCCCACGGCCCTGATCTGTATATCAGCAGGCACCAGCCTGTGTGCCAAGGGCCTGATCTCCTCCTGGGTGCCAGGTTCTCAGTTGGTGAGATGTGAGATGCTCAGCCCTGTTGGCGGACACTCAGGCTGACCACATGTCAATCCATGGCCACAAGCCCCAGGGAGCTTTCTCCTTGATCACAGCAATGGACCTGGACTGGAATTGGCCTTGGGGTTGTCCATGGAAGGAAAGGTGGGAACAGGTCATGTCTGTCTTTCTTTTTTGTTTCTTTTGTTGGCCAGCCAACACAGCTTGCAGGATCTTAGTTCCCCAACTAAGGATACAATCCACACCCTCAGCAGTGAAAGGGCAGAGTCCTAACCACCCCAGGACTACCAGAGAGTTCCCAGTAGGTCATTTATTGAGCCTGGTGGATGCCCCAGAAGCCTGACTTTGGCTGCTGAGAGCCAGGGTTCTATGGGCCAGGCTTTGATGAAGTCACCAAACATTCCTTCATCCCTCACCTCTGGGAGACCTGTGACCATGGCCCATATCATAGAAACTTCTTGAGGTAGAGAGAACTGAAGGATGACATACCCCCTCTCCACTCATATTCCTTTCCTGGCTACCCAATGCCTTCCAATAAATTCATCTATCCTGAATCCATCTACAGAAAACATGCTGTCCTCCTTCCCGGAAACCTTCCCTGAAGAAGAGGTTGAAATTGTGTCCTCTGCTTCTTCCTAACCTAACATGTGAAGGCTTTTCTGTACAGTTGGTGACAAGCTTCTGCTAGACAGCTATGGGTTTTCTTCCTTTTTTTTTTTTTTTTCGTTAAAACACATACTCTCCTTCACATCCAGGATGGTTTGTGCACAGTCCTCACTCTGTTCTCAAGGTTCTGTCCCTCACAGTCTAGGAGAGAAGTTAAAAACAACAACAACAACAACAACAATAAAGGGAGGTGGGCAGAAAGAGAGTTGGGTGGGAACGTTTAGCAGTAGTGGTCTGCAAGAAGGGGTCCACAGGAGCACGCTGTGTCCTGGAAAATCTGAGTGTGTGGTCATTTGTTGATGTTTGGGAGTTGGCTGGGAGCCCAGTCATCACCTGCATACCCGCTACTGTCCTTGAGGTAAGCCCTGTCTAGGGACTCTTGATCTAAAGAACACATTAATGTACTAAGGTGGCCACCAGAAATACACGAGACTTAAAGAACAGGAAATTGTTTTCTCCCAGTTCTGGAGGCTAGAAATCCAGGATCAAGATGTTGACAGTGTGGTGTCTCCGGAGATCTCTTTCCTTTATGAGCAGGCACCTGCATTCTCGTGTCCTCCTGTCCCATTAAGTCCATGTGTCCTTGATGTCTTGTGTGTCCTAATTTCCTCTTTATTTTCTGGGCATGCTGCTTTTCTTCTGGGTCTCAGTTTCCAGACCAGGGGTTGGTTGAGCCCTAACCACTGGCCTTCCAGGGAATTTCCCTCTTTCTTTTTATATAGAGAACCATAAGATTGGACTAGGGCCCACCCTAGTGACTTTGTTTTAACTTAATCACCTCATTAAAGGTATAATCTACAAATATGGTTACATTCCAAAGTATTGGGGATTAGAAATTCTACAGATTTTTAAAAATAAATTAATTTATTTGATGGCACCAGGTGTTAGTCGTGGTATGCGGGGTCTTTGGTCTTCCTGGCAGCACATAGGATCTAGTTCCCTGAACACAGACTGAAGCCCAGCCCCCTGCACTGGGAGTGGAGAGTTTTAGCCACTGGACCTTTGGGAAAGTCCCCCCAACATATGGATTTTTCAGGACACAATGAAGCCCAAAACAGCATTGATGGTAGGGCGATTTGCCTGGCTACACATTTGCAGCCTACCTGCTCCTTAGAAATATCTGAGACCTTTAATAACATTGACTCCCTGGTCCCATTCCTGGAGATACTGAGTCTGTGGGTATGGAGTAAGATCGGCAGAGTCAACCAGAACATCAGTACTCTTCAAAAGCTCTCTAGTACTCACTGTTTAATATGGACACCTTAGGCAGCCTGGGCACCACCTGGAGCTTGTGAGAAACTCAGACTCTCAGGCCCCATCCACAACTGTTGGATGAGAATGTGTTTTTGCACAAGACACAAAGGCAGTTCCTTAGATTCACTGAGGGTTAAAAAGCACCGCCCAGGAGATTTGAAGGTGTGGCCCAAACTGAGAAGTTTGGATCCAGATCGCTGAGCTTTGCTTATACTCTAACTTCCTTCAGTACAAAGAACATCCAGAAGCCCCAAAATAGGGCGTGGAGCTCCTAGAATCTCTAAAGGGTGGTGGGGAGGATGAAGCTCCCAGCTCAAGCTACAACATCTCTTTGGTTCATTGAATTACCAATAACCTGCTCCTCCCAAGGCAGGTGCTCAGTGTGTCACATGAAGAAAAAAGTGAATTCCTGACCCTCAACCCTTAGGGTCTCCTGGAGGAGTAGAGTCTTGTGTTGGGGGCCAGCGTGGGGAACTCTGCCCATGGCAAAGGTCATGAGGAAGGAGGCTTGGCATACGAAAAGGCGTGATCAAGCCTCAGGAAAACCCCTGTTCCCGAGCATCTACCCCAAAACCAGAGTCTGTTTTATGCTCTCGCCTACACCTCTGACTTTACAGGGGGCTCTCCCCCATAACCGTTTCTCTCGGAGAAGGAGTAAACGTGCAGCTCCAAGGCAATAAAAATTCCTGGGCGTGACAAGAATGTTTCAGCTTGCGGACTCCTCTGAAGGTTATCTAGCCCACCTGTATAGGTTTGTCCGGCCACATGTGATTGTTTACAGCCTCCCAATCTGAGAGGCACGAGATGTTTTAGACTTACTAAAGGCAAATTCTTTTGGGAGTTAGAAATTATCAGTGTAATGGGTTGGTTAGGAATTATATCAGTGAAGGGTTTTTCATTTGTTGTGTCAATGATTGCTGCTAGTTCCCTGCTCTGGGTGGGACAAGGATGTCTCAGGTCAAACCTCTCTGCTGACAGACTAGCTTGTGTGACAGGATTATCCATACTCCTGCCACAGGATTGTTTACTACCTCTCAACCATAAACAGCACAGAGAGTTTTGGAGTATTTTGAGAGTCTTAATTAGCATAGGGCTTTTCTCATTGTTGAGTCAATGATTGCCGCCAGGCCTCCATATCCTTAGGCACCTGGGAACATATTAATCAATGTATTTGGGATATAGAAAAGGAAATATAGTAGTTTTTGATGTTAGCAATACTAGACTTTTTGAGTTAATGAATTTTCTCTTTTGTAATAGATCACTGTGCTTTGTTATAAATCACTGTGTCTTAGTTATGTAAAAATGTAACTTTATTGCTATCTTAAGACTAAATAGATCTTAACGGGAGCATTGGTGAAAGGATTTTCATTTGTTGGGCTGATGTTTGCTGCTAAATCTCCATATTCCCTGCCCGCATAATGAATATAACTAACATATAGGAGAAATAAGTATTAACCTTTAAACATATAGGATAAATAAGTATTAACCTTTAAGATTCATCCTGTTAACCTTGGGTTAAATAAATTCCTTTCTTGAATGTAACTCACTACACCCTCACCCTATAGGAATGCAACTTTATCTGGAGGGTGGTGCCTGGTTTAAGAAAAAATACCCTTGGAGGAAATAAGGGTTTTGGTTATCAGAAAGAAAGGGTCAAAGAATGTCGGCAGGTCTCACTCATGGCCAGAAGTTGATGTAATATCCCTAAGACCCCTGCGTGACTCTGTATTCATCCCTATGTGTAACAAAAGGTATATAAGCAAACCCCCAAATAAAGACATCAGATCAGTTTCCGGAAAGACTGATTCCACCATGTTGCTTCTTTCTTGCTCCCGTTTCTCCGGCTGAATTCCCATCTGAATTGAGCCTCCTTTTCTCCACTAAAGCTCCTACTACACTGTCCGTTTCTAATTTCTCTATATATCTGTAATTAAATATGTATTTTTCCAAAGACGCCGACGCCGTCCCCACCTTCGAATTCCCTGGATCCACCGTGGCTGGACCCCAGTAGTCTTGGGTATTTTAAGCATATTCTTGTTGTTGCTTGGACTCCCATTGTGCCTCAGCTGGTAAAGAATCTGACTGCAATGCGGGAGACCTGGGTTTGATCCCTGGGTTGGGAAGATCCCCTGGAGACAGGAAAGGCTACCCACACC
>NW_024072463.1:0-5376 GCF_014754425.2 Oryx dammah
AGCACTCTTGATTCCAGCCTGTGACTTGACCAATCGTATACATCAGGCTTGACCAGTGCTAATTGAAAATGAAGATTTCTAGATCTATCACTAGTATCAAACTGAATATTCATTTTTTATTGGAGTATGGTTGGTTTGTAATGATCTGTCCATGAAATTCTCCATGCAAGACTACTGGAGTGGATAGCCTTTCCCTTCTGCAGGGGATATTCCTGACCTAGGGATTGAACCAAGGTCTCCTGCATTGGAGGCAGATTCTTTACCTTCTGAACCACAATGTTGTGTTATTTTCTGCTGTACAACATGAATCAGCCATATGTATACACATATCCCCTCCCTCTTGGACCTCCTTTCAATCCCCTCATCCCACCCCTCTAGGTCATCATAGAGCACTGGAGCTGAGCTCCCTATACAGCAGGTTTCCACTAGTATCTATTTTACACATGGTAGTGTGTGTGTGTGTGTATATATATATATACACGTCAGGGGTATTCTTTCCTTTTTAATTAGGATGGAGATGATTAATTGCCATGCTGAAGGACTGAAGGCCAGTCCTAGGGTGCTGTTCAGTTCTTCATGGTCTTGCCTGTTCCTCATTCTACTGACAAGTGCAGTTATTCGGTTCAGTTCAGTTCAGTTACTCAGTCGTGTCCCACCCTTTGAGACCCCATGAATCGCAGCACGCCAGGCCTCCCTGTCCATCACCAACTCCCAGAGTTCACTAAAACTCACATCCATCGAGTCAGTGATGCCATCCAGCCATCTCATCCTCTGTCGTCCCCTTCTCCTCCTGCCCCCAATCCCTCCCGGCATCAGAGTCTTTTCCAATGAGTCAACTCTTCGCATGAGGTGGCCAAAGTACTGGAGTTTCAGCTTTAGCATCATTCCTTCCAAAGAAATCCCAGGGCTGATCTCCTTTAGAATGGACTGGTTGGATCTCCTTGCAGTCCAAGGGACCCTCAAGAGTCTTCTCCAACACCACAATTCAAAAGCATCAGTTCTTCGGCACTCAGCTTTCTTCACAGTCCAACTCTCACATCCATACATGACCACTGGAAAAACCATAGCCTTGACTAGATGCAGTTATAACTACAGTTATTAAGACAACTTTAATATAATAGAGGCACTACTAACATTTTTCAACTGCAAGGAAATTATTTCAAATGAAAATAAAACATAGGAACAGGGAGGGAAATTCGTAGTTCAAAAATTAGGTTGTTTTTGGAAAGAATATATAATAGAAATCTAAATCTTCTTAGTATAGGATTTGATTGATATTGCCAAATAAATAGCTTTAAACAGTAAGAAAGAAAGAAAAACTGAAGAAATTACCCTTTAGAGACATGAACAAAATCAAAATCGGCAGTGTTGTTTTGTTCAGTGAAAATGAAATCCTAAAGTATAAACCTTACATTAGGAAGCTAGTAGTCGGCCACTCAGAAGACTTCAGTATTATCTCTCAGGACATTCCCTTTTAAGAGCAGAGATACATTTTTAGGCTTTCTCAATAATTTACATTTTTAAAAATATTTCTAAGTACACAAATACTGGTATTATACACTAAAATAGTCAGAGCTGGAAATTTCATATGCAAATGTTTGATATTTTAAAATTTTAAAATTCAAGACAGTTCATCACATTCATTCCCCATTGGAACATCATGCCATTGTGAAAAAGATACTGCTAGGAAAGACAGTGATATCTTGGCTGCAAGACTGGGACAGAAAGGTCACTCCAAAGAAAACATTGGAGTTTCTAAAACTGTGTATCCTTGGTACACAAAACACATTTTCTTCTTATTTGTGATTATATTCTTGATCTAGTACTTATCTTTGAATGAAGCAAAATGAAAACATCATTCTTTTCTCTTCATAAAATTGTTGAATATGGAATGATAGTACAATGCTGCTAGATTATTAGTTGTCTCATATATGAGTATCAAGGGAATGACGGGGTAGTAAAGGGAAGAAAGTATCTTCCCTGGTGGCTCAGTGGTAAAGAGTTCCCCTGCCAAGCAAGAAACACAGGTTCAATCCCTGGGTCAGGAAGACACCCTGGGGAAGGAAATGGCAACCCACTCCAGTATTCTTGCCTGGGAAATCCCAAGGACAGAGGAGCCTGGCCGGCTACAGTCCATGGGGTCACAACAAGCTGGACCCGACTGAGTGACTAAATAGCAAAAGGGAAGAAAAATGTGATAGTGCATAGAAGATAGTGCAGAATACTTCAAGACTTCCTACAAGGCACATTTTCAGAGGTTCAAAGTGTCCTTTCTTCCCTGCCTTATCCCAAAGAATGATTTTAACCTTCATATTCAGGTTTTATTGAGTAAAATTTCTGTTTCACTCATGTAAATGTGAGGAGTCTGTATTCAGCCATTGTGGGGAACAAAAGCTTAAATTACGGACCAGGGTAGATGATGACTCAGTTCCAGCTCTTCTACTTAAAACCACATGAACTTCAGTTTTTTTTTTACTTCAACCAGTCTCATTCCATTTTTTTTTTCTCAATAAGAAAATAAGATTTTGTATCATTTCTAGAGTCACAGTGAGGAAGAAAATAGTTACACAAAAAAGCAACTGCCACAGTCCTTGGCACACTGTGGGCACCACAGTTATAAGCACTCTATCACTCTTAGCTCTTCGTAGAGTTTCTCTCCCCTGTGTATGTACAGCATCCTGTAAAGATGCTCAGAGCACCATTTTAGTAGTTTCACCTTCTATGAAAATCTATGATTTTCAACCCGATTTCAAAAGATTAACTGAGATAATGGCCTTTTGTCTCCCTATACTGATGTTTAATATGCCATAGATAAATGTGAAGCTACAGCAAAACCATGCTTGACTCTTAATTACCTCTTGAGTAGATAACATATGAAAAACAGTAGGTATGCACACACTGTGTCTCCTTAACTTGTGTTTATATATTCTAGCAACACAATTAGAGCTTAGGCTGAATTTTTTTAATTGAAGGATTGAGAGCTCTTCTGGACTCTTTCTGAGATTCCATATATAGACTAAGAAATGGATTGGCATACATACACTACTAATATTATGTATAACATAGATCTAACAAGACCCTACTGTACACCTCAGGGAAATCAGTGTTCTGTGGTGACTTACATGGGAAGGAGATCAAAAAAGAGGGGATATAGGGCTCAGACGTTAAAGAATCTGCCTGAATGCAGGAGACCTAAATACAATCCCTAGGTGGGAAAGATCCCCTAGAGAAGGGAATGGCTACCTACTCCAATATTCTTGCCTGGAGAATTCCATGGGCAGAGGAGTCTGGCGGGCTACAGTCTGTGGGGTCACAAAGAGTCAGACATGACTGAGAGGCTAACACCTCCACTTTTCACATATGTATATATATAGCTGATTCACTGTGCTGTACACTAGAAACTAACACAACCTTGTAAGGCAACTATACTTAAAAAAAAAAAAGGGGCAGAAAGAAAGAGAAGAAAAAAAAGAAATCACACATTTAGGCCATGCCACTATACTTCTCATTTCAACCAGAGAGTGAGAGTTTGTCATTGTACCATAAACTCATACTAGGTACCTGACAGTAACAGCTTTTCCTTCCACTGAATAGGGAGAAAAACAATTTTTCTTTAAAGTGTCTGTGATCCAAAACCTCTGGGCCTTGGCTAGAATTTAGTGAATGATACCATTTGGAAAGCAGATTGCTTGAGTGCAATTTTATACCCATTTAGTAAAATATATTCTCCACTTGTTAGGTACATCTATTATTTCTGCAAATTGAGCAAACCCAAGAAACATAAGAAGAGGAGATACTGCCCCCATTCCAACTTAAAAGTGAAAGGGGGTCCTTATTCCACTTTACTATCAACATAACCAGCTTTGCTTTATAACATTCTAAATTGAAATGTACGTTATTGGCATCCACCCATGAAATTAAAATATGCTTGCTCTTTGGAAGAAAAGCTATGACAAACCTAGACAGCATATTAAAAAACAGAGACATCACTTTGCTTACAAAGGTTTGTACAGTCAAAACTATGGTTTTTCGAGTAGTCATGAATGTATATGAGAGTTAGATCATAAACAAGGCTAAGCAATGAATTGATACTTTTGAATTGTGGTGCTTAGAAGACTCTTGAGAGTCTTTTGAACAGCAAGGAGATCAAACCAATTAATCCTAAAGGAAATCAGTCCTGAATATTCATTGGAAGGTCCGATGCTGAAGCTGAAGCTCCAATACTTTGGCCACCTGATGTAAAGAGTCAACCCACCGGAAAAGATCCTGATTCTGGGAAAGATTGAGGGCAAGAGAAGAAGGTGGCAACAGAAGATGAGATGGTTGGATGGCATCACCAACTCAGTGGACAAAAGTTTGAGCAAACTCTGGAAGATAATGAAGGACAGGGAAGCCTGCTGTGCTGCAATCCATGGGTTCACAGAGTCAGACACAACTTAGCAACTGAACCAAAACATGTCACCAACTTTATGCTTCTCCACCACCTTTCTTAAGTCGGACAGCTAGTTACACCCACCTTTGATATTAACTCTTTATTTTCTATCAACTCTTCTTAAACACAATTTCTCACCTAAATGCCATGACCATTACCCTTTACACTGATGTGGGCTAAAATCATTTTTTTAAAAACTAGCCCACTAAGGTCACTTGACCAACTAAACTATATTATTTTCTAGTGTCTGATGGAAATGTTAAAATGTCCCCCCCTTTTTTTTCTTATTTACTAAACAAGTCACACTTTGGTTACTAAGTGAGTGATATAAACATCAACTGGAAACCATTCAAAATGAACTTAAAATAAATGTGAGAATCAGTTCAGTACAATCGCTCAGTCATATGCAACTCTTTGCAACCCCATGGACTGCAGCATGCCAGGCTTCCCTGTCCTTCACCAACTCCCAAAGTCTACTCAAACTCATGTTCATTGAGTCAGTGATGCCATCCAACCATCTCATCCTCTGTCGCCCCCTTCTTCTCCTGCCTTCAGTCTTGCCCAGCATCAGGATCTTTTCCATTGAGTCAGCTCTTCGCATCAGGTGGCCAAAGGATTGGAGTTTCAGTTTCAACACACAGTCCTTCCAATAAATATTCAGGACTGATCTCCTTTAGGATGGACTGGTTGGATCTCCTTGCAGTCCAAAGGACTCTCAAGAGTCTTCTCCAACATCACAGTTCAAAAGCATCACTTCTTCGCTGCTCAGCTTTCTTTATAGTCCAACTCTCACATCCATACATGACCACTGGAAAAACCATAGCCTTGACTAGATGGACCTTTGTCGGCAATGTCTCTGCTTTTTAATATGCTGTCTAGGTTGGTCATAACTTTCCTTCCAAGGAGTAAGCGTCTTTTAATTTCATGGCTGCAGTCACCATCTG
>NW_024072464.1:0-5374 GCF_014754425.2 Oryx dammah
ACTGTTCAGTCTCCAGGTTGCTCTGCAGGGGTGCTCTCCAAAGTGGGCCCTGCACTTTTTGCACTTCCCAGGACTAATGTGCTAAGGTTCAGTTTCTCAGGCCCTCCACAAGGCACAGACTTGGTTGGGCATCTACTTTTTGCCCTTCCCAGGTCTGAACTGCTCAGGCCACACAGGTGCTTGGCAAGCACAGACTCCCAGGTGTGCCGTGCATCTTAATCACCTCCCCGGTCCCAGCGGCTTGCTTTCCCATGTGTGCCATGAAAGCACTGTCTTTGGTGTGCCCTGTGTCTCTTCTGCAGAGCTGATCTCAGGCTCTGGCCTCCCTGGCAGATGTCAAACATCCAGAATCCCAGGAAGACGTGGTTAGCAACTGGGAAACTACTCACAGTTTGGTGGAGGATGCCATCTCTGAGACTGAGATTGCCCCTTGCCTTCCAGCTCTGGCTGTCACTCACATGTCTCTCTGCCTCTGGCTGGCAAGGAGCCAGTCCAATGCTGCTAGCTCTCCGCTGGTATTTGCTCAGTCCTTTGTTCTGTGAACAGGCCAGGCTGCTCATTAGGTCACAGGTCTTCTCAGGAAAGTTCTCTGTGTCTCTCTCTCTTTTTTTAACTCTGTCTGGCTATCCCAGAGTTTGGGTTGCTATCTCACGTTAGCTCCCTCACGTCCTCGTCAGGACATTCAGGCCGAGTCCTTATCCTAAGCATGCAGCCCATGCCTTCTTGTCCAGCTCCCACTCATAGGTGGTGGATGTGAGCATCTGGGGTACTTCTCCATTGGCAGTTGCGCTTAAGTGCGTATTCTCTGTTTCTGTTTTTTCTTTCTCCCGGTTATGTTGCCCTCTGAGATTACAAAACTCCCCAGAGATCCGCCAGTGAGAGGGATTCCTGCTGTTTGGAAACTTCTCCTCCTTCATGACTCCCTCCCCAGGACAGGTCTCCATTCCTAACCCTTTTGCCTCTCTTTTTGGCTTTTATATTTTGTCCTACCTCCTTTGGAAGAGAATGAGCTGCTTTTTTGGGTGCCTGGTGTCCTCCACCTGGGTTCAGAAGCTGTTGGTTGTAAGTTGCTTAGTATTCAAATGATCTTTTGATGAATTTG
This sequence comes from Oryx dammah, assembly GCF_014754425.2. Taxonomy (NCBI): domain Eukaryota; kingdom Metazoa; phylum Chordata; class Mammalia; order Artiodactyla; family Bovidae; genus Oryx; species Oryx dammah. The sequence continues at coordinate 1,103 of NW_024072464.1, forward strand.
TGTGAGTGAAAGTGAACTCCCCATCCTATTCCTCCATCTTAGGAACACCCCTAAATTGGCAAATTCATTCCCAAACATTGTTCCTAATGTTCTGTGCTTAGTCGTTCAGTCATGTCCAACTCTTTGTGACCCCATGGACTGTGGCCCCCCAGGCTCCTCTTCCCATAGTGATTCTCCAGGCAAGAAAGCTGGAGTGGGTTCCCATGCCCTCCAGGGTATCTTTCCAAGCCAGGGATCGAATCCAGGTCTCCCACACTGCACACAGATTCTTTATAAGCTGAGCCACCAGGAAAACCCAAGCATACTGGAGTGGGTAGACTTTCCCCTCTCCAATGGATATTCCTGACCCAGGAGCCTAACCAGGGTCTCCAGGATTGCAGGTGTATTCTTTACCAACTGAGCTATCAGGGAATATAGAGAGTTCTTAAGCCTGAAGCCTTTTGTTTACTGGTCTCTGTATTGGCCTGTTCCCCTCTCTGACAATGACCAGGAGCTGTCTTGAGGCCATCTGAAATAGTGTGCTTAGATCCAGATGAAACACATTTAAGTTGGCCTCCACTGCTTGGTTGGCTTGCATAGTCTCATCTCCTCCTAAGGAGGCTGATTCCAAGTCACTTTTTCAAATTGCTGGCATTCAACCTTCAGAGGTGGTTAGCTTTCTCCACTTGTAGGTTTCCGATTTATTGGGCTCTCACTCACCAAAGGTTTCAGATCTCAGGCAGAGAGCATCACCATTAGAAGAACTGCATCCCTTCCCTGCTCTGCTTGGAGACCACCCGGTTAGCCCGAGTTCCTCTTTCTTTTGTAGGACTTCTCTGAGAGTAGAAAGAACACCAACACATCCCTAACATTTTGATTCTTTCTATCACTTCCTCCAACACTTCAGCTTTGGACAGCCTGTTGTCCACCTCCCAAAGTCCTGTGGGGAGTAGCTGCTTTATCAACCATGCTAAGAATACAGCACATACAACGAACTGCATCCATTTAAATGGTGTTCCTTGGTGATTTCAGAAAATTGTGTCTGCCCATGCAGCCAGCACCAGAGTAACATACAGAATGTTCTCATCATCCCTGTGGTTGTCCTTTCCCATCACACCCAACCTGCAGCAACCTACAGGTGTTTCACTCTAGATGTGTTTGCATTTTATATAAATGGATCATCCAATGTGTGTCTGAATATGTACTTTGAATAAAAGTACTATGAACATTTGTGTCCAAGTTTTAGTGGGGACATACAGTTTTCTCTCATAGCTCAGTTAGTAAAGAGTCCGCCTGCAATGCATGAGCCCCTGGTTTTCAATGTGACTCCAAAGTTGACGATAAGGGGGCAGGAATGGGACGAGTTAAAATGCTACAAAACTCCCTGTTGTTACTGAATGAGATTCAATACAATAATGCTGAAAATGCTAGCCTGTGGATCACTTTGAGAACCACTGGATGAACGGATGTATGGGATGAACAGTCCTCCCATCACTTCATGGAAAACAGAAGGGGAAAAGTGGAAGCACTAACAGATTTTATTTTCTTGGGCTTCAAAATCACTGTGGATGGTAACTGCAGCCATGAAATGAAAAGACCCTTGCTCCCTGGAAGGAAAGCTATGATAAAACTAGACAGAGACATCATTTTGCCAACAAACGTCTGTATAGTCAAAGCTATGTTTTTTCCAGCAGTCATGTACAGATGTAAGCGTGTGACTATAAAGAAGGCTGAGTGCCAAAGAACTGACATGTTTGAACTGTGGTGTTGGAGAAGACTCTTGGGAGTTCCTTGGACAGCAAGGAGATCAAACCAGTCAATCCTAAAGGAAATCAACCCTAAAGATACATTGGAAGGATTGATGCTGAAACTTAAGCTCTAATACTTTGGCCACCTGACGCATACAGCCAACTGATTGGAGAAGACACTGATGCTGCAAAGATTGAGGGCAGGAGGAGAAGGGGTTAACAGAGGATGAGGTGGTTGGGTAGAATCACTGACACAATAGACATGAGTTTGAGCAAATTCTGGGAGATGGTGAAGGATTCAGAAGCATGGCGTGCTGCTGTCCATGGGACCCGAGTGTCAGACAAAACTCAGTGATTGAACAACACTCCTCTACTACAGTAGGAACACACAACTGGCCTCTTTTTTTCTTCGTTACTAAATTCTGATCATTGAACAAACAGGTATATGAGAAGGAAGGATGTTTTATCTCTTTGTTGGATGGTAAAGGATGGGCCCACCCCAAGGGATCTCTCAGTGACTTTTCAAACCAGTACTTACAATGGGAAACACCTTTTCTAAATATAGTTCATTTTAAATCCCTGCCTTCCCTGTGGGTTGGGAGGAACACGCCGGAAAAAAGGAAAACATTTCTCCTTACCAAGGGAAATTACATCATTTGTTTCTACCTAGTAATTCTGATAATTGCCCTCCCAAGGTCCTAGGAGGCCCTGAAGGTCCTTGGTATTCATTCTTCCAACAGCACTCCCAAACTCTTCTTGCTACCTTCACCTGCCTCGTCCCCACAGATTTTGCTCTCCTGCTTCAGGGGATCAATGCTCCAGTGTACTCCTGGCTTCATTCTCAGAATATTCGTGGTGAGAGGTGAGTGAACAGGACAACTGGTTTCCACCGGTAGCCTTGAGACCAGGTAGAGAGGCTGGATGCACATCTGGCTATGAGAAGGTGAGTCTTGGCAGTTTTTTCCAGCTCTGGAATTAAGATAAACTTTATCCCTCTTTTCTTGGTGGGCTGATGAAATGGAGAAGGCCTTGGAGTAGGAGAGCAGCCACTTCCTGGCACACTACAGGAGAGATACTGATGGGTGTTGTAGGAGCTCCAAGAACAGAAGACTCTGGGCATGGTGATGAGGAGCTTGGAAGGAAAGCAGGTAAGGTTCCTGGGAGGGGCTTACTCACATCAGGAGTGCCAGCCAATGTTTCCTCAGGGACTGGGGATTGAGCAAACCCCTTCCCTGACAGAGGAGCAGGTTGGGGCTGGCACCAAGAACAGAAGCCCATATATATGGTGGGGCTTCTGAGCTAGCCCTGATCACCCTGTGGCATGTTGGGGGGGTTTGCATTCTCTTTCAGTGTGTCAGGGCTGTGAACAGAAGCAGTCTTGTGCTCCCTGCACAGCCAGGCAAACTGGGCCTTCCAGATGACCTTTACCAGGGTTTGCCAAGGCTGAACCTCTGGGTCTCCATTGCAGCAATAAGGCCCTGAAGGCAACCACGTGAAAAGCACAGGGTGGAAGAGAGAGTCTGAAGCAAAGCTGGCCATGCATCCAAGAGGGGCCTCAACAGGGTGTCTGGATCTCCTGGTATTCTCCTGTGAGAGGTCCCAAGTGCAGCTGTGTCTGTGACACCCAGCAGGGTTAGTCAGGCTCTGAGCAGCTGACTCCCCTGACCAGGTGCATGGACCGCATCATTTCAAGCCCAGGTGACACAATAAGACTTGTAGTCGAGTAGACTTGGCACTGGGGACTCGACAGGTAGGTGCCAGGACAGACACCTGCGGTGTTGAGGCTAGTTCTGGCAACTCTTTCATCCTCTTTCTGTAGGATTCTGATACCTTTCAAATCTTCGGTGGGGGAGACATAAAGTGTACACCAGAGCCCAGGTATCAGGGGGCCACTGGCTCAGCTGACTTTCAGGCTCCAGAGATTTCCCCTTTCCACGTTGTCCATGGAGGGAGCAGGCCTATTGGTGGCTTCTTTTCGCTCCACTGCAGCTACAACCATCAGTCATCTCTGCTTCGTGGAGGAGCTTTATTATGATGTCTTCTTACAGTTGTTTGTGCTTCTAAAGCTTCTCTATACAAACACACAGGAGGCAGGGTATGGGCAGCAGGCTGTATGAAAATCCACAAATTTAAATACCATGGCTATTTTAACCAGTAGTATACACACACACACACACACACACACTCTTTCATGCTGTTTCTGATTTTTTAGTATTATGAAAAATGCCAAAATGAATATCCTACTATTGTTGTTTTTCTGCACTAGATTTTCTAGGAGAGGAGTTGTTGGGATAAAGAGTAAGCCCCTTTAAAGAGTTTGATACATATTAACAAATTGCCCCCCCAAAAGTTCCATCAATTCACATCTTAACCAATTGTGTATGAAAGGGATCATTTTCATACATCCCACTGCAAACGGAATAAATTCAATCTTGTACATATTTGCCCATCTAGTCACTCAAGATCTTAATCACTCAAGATCTAGTCCCTCACATCTTAATACAAGTCCATTTTTCTTTTGATTTTAATGTAATTGAACAATATG
>NW_024072465.1:0-219 GCF_014754425.2 Oryx dammah
AATATTGAGCTCTAAGGCAACTTTTTTCACTCTCCTCTTTCACTTTCTTTTTTTTTTTTCTTTTTTTTTAAATTAATTTATTTATTTTTAATTTTTACTTTACAATTCTGTATTGGTTTTGGCATAGAACCTCTTTCACTTTCATCAAGAGGCTCTTTAGTTCTTCTTCACTTTCTGCCATGAGGGTGGTGTCATCTGCATATCTGAGGTTATTGATAT
>NW_024072465.1:319-5373 GCF_014754425.2 Oryx dammah
TTAATTAATTTATTATTTTTAATTTTTACTTTACAATTCTGTATTGGTTTTGGCATAGAACCTCTTTCACTTTCATCAAGAGGCTCTTTAGTTCTTCTTCACTTTCTGCCATGAGGGTGGTGTCATCTGCATATCTGAGGTTATTGATATTTCTCCCAGCAATCTTGATTCCAGCTTGCGCTTCATTCAACCCAGCGTTTCTCATGATATACTCTGCATATAAGTTAAATAAGCAGGGTGACAATATACAGCTTTATGTACTCCTTTTCCTATTTGGGACCAGTCTGTTGTTCCATGTCCAGTTCTAACTGTTGCTTCCTGACCTGCATATAGGTTTCTCAAGAGGCAGGTCAGGTGGTCTGGTATGCCCATCTCCAGCACATGGGGTCTCAAAAGAGTCGGACATGATTAAACAACAACAGCCAAGCAAGAGCTCTTTGAGAAGGGGGCTTTTGAGTAAAGATATAATGTGAAAGCAGCTCTTTCCAACCACAGGGACTTTGCACACACTGTTCCCTCTTAGACCTGGTTAATGTTTCCTCTTCCTTTAGACTGTAGCTTGATAATTGCTTCATCAAGAAAGGCCAAGTTTAGGGAGGTTCAAGAGAGAGGGGACATGTATATACCTGTGGCTGATTTATGCTGATGTATGGCAGAAACCAACACAACACTGTAAAGCAATTATCCTCTAATTAAAAATAAATAAATTTTTTAAAAAGACTAAATGTAACTCTTAATGGCTCCTAGAGCACTGTAGTTAACATCTTAGATGAATATCTGTCTTCCCCACTAGAGTAGAATGTCTGTAATTTGGTTTTCTCCCAACCTCCACACACAATAGTTGGTATCTGGGAGACTCTCAAACTATGGGTTAACAATGAGGACTAACTATGGGTTAGCAAGATCAGGGGTGGGAACTGAACCAAGAATGGGGTTGGAATTAGGGTGAAGATTCAGAAAGGATGCAGTGAGGGGTAGAAGGCGATGTGAGGCAGGGGGGTGGGTTAGGGGGATGGAGGCAGGATAAGGAAGAGGCTGGGGGTGAAGGTCATGTGCCGAGGCTCTGTGACTGGCAGGGCTGTCTCATTGCCTGGGCACAGTGCTCTCTCAGGCTGTCAGGCCTGTCAGGCCCGCCCTCCTGGGCTCTACTCAGCCACCATGATGACTCTTGGATGATGCTAGGAACCTGATGATTCAAATATGCATCTTAAGATGCAAAATTGAAGCAAATTTTCCCAGTCACCTGCCTTCTAGCTACTCCTCTTCCCTTGAGACTGTGCCCCCAGGGGGCTGCTAAGGCTCCTTGAGGGGCAGGGCCAAGGATGGGGAATTGAGGCTCAGGGGATTGGGATGCCAACTCCTAAAGGAGCAGGGTTAAGAGGCCCAGTCTTAACTTTCTAATCCAGCGGTACAGTAATATCATTCTGTGGGGTGTGGAAGGAGGCGGGGGCACCCAGGCAGCCAGGAGGGTAGCCTGGGAGGGGACATGGGGGGAACGGGGAGGGAATTGATGGTATAGAAGAGTTTGGGTGTCACACAAACCCGGGGGATCTACCACCATTCTCCAAATCACAATCCACTATCAATAGATCTCCCCCAGCCAATTCCTCGGTCCCCAGAAAAGCAGGAGTGGTGGCTCTGGATCTGATCGGGGCTCAAGTCTGGAGTGGGAATTCAGTTCTTAAGGGAAACAGAGATGAAGATGGGGATGGTGGGGATACAGACATGGAAGGGATTAGGCGTAAGGAGATAGATGGGGCACTCCCTAGTTACAACCAAAATGAGGATGCATGACTCTGGGTAGGTGCTCACTGGGCTGAAGAACTGGTTCTCCTTGACCAGGGCTGGACCCAGGGAGCAGAAGAGGCCCCTGGGAAGGATGCAAGCTCACTGAGTTGGCTCACAATGAGCCACCCACACAGGAAGCTGAGCCCTCACTGCTGGGGCACCCCCCACCGCCTTACCCCACCCTGAGCCCTGCAAGGCAGAGGAGCAACCCTGGGAGCCCCACCTCCCCAAGACAGAGGGAAAAATATCAAGTCGGGTCACATCCCTACTTTAAGCCAGAACTTAAAACCGTTTTGCTCTTGAATCAAATCCAAAGACTTAACTGCAGACTGTAGGATCATGCAGGACCCAGATTCTGTCTCCTCCCCAGGGTCACCTATTCCAGCCACTCTGGCCTTGAACGCACACCCTTCAGGACCCTTGCTCTTCCCTGACCACCACACCTGGTGCCCCTTGACCCAGGCATGCTAAGCCACCACCTGGCTTCATCTCCTGACTGCTTTCGCAACCGTCTAAAAGGATTTATTTATGTGCTGTTTGTCTGCCCCCATAAGCCAGTTGAAATAGGGGTCATGCCAGGGGCATTCACAGCCACATCCCCCACAGAGTGTCTAGGGAGACAGGATCCATGAGGCAAGCAAATCCTAGAACATTCATGCTGGAAGGGACTTTCCTGGTCTTCCCATCCCTCCCATTTATCTGACACATCTGGGCCACTGAGGCTGAGGGACTCGCTCAAGCCCAGCCGGGGAAAGAGGGCTGGATGCTTCCCCTTATAACATACCAGCTGCCCTTCAGACTGACGGAAAAGCACAAAGGGGTCCAGAGTGCCAGCTGGGGGCCGCCACCTGTCTCACAAAGCAGGAGCTTTACATGGGCCCCCTCCCTACACCCTGTCCCCAGAGGTGTCCAGAACCCACACAAAATCCTACGTGTAGTCAGGTGTGTCTCCGCAATAAATCTCACTCCAAGCTGGCTTTCTGGGAAACCAGATTCCAATGACCCACCCTGGTCCTACCCTTTCCAGCTCAAGGCATTTTTCAGATGAGGCATGTCTTCTAATGCTAATTTTGGTGCAGGCCAAGTAGCCTCCCTCCTTGTGGAAAGACAAGCTGCCTGTGACTTCCCTGGTGGTTCAGGGGCTAAGACTCTGTGTTCCCTATATGGGGCTTGGATTCGATCCCTGGTTAGGGAACTAGATCCCACAAGCTGCCACCAAGATCTACGATTCCACATGCTGCAACTAAGACCTGGCACAGCCACATTAAAAAAAAAAATTATCTGACTGTGCCCTGATATCATTCCAGTGTATCTCTCTGTCCTGCTGTTCTAAGTCAAAGCCCAGTTTTAAGAGGTGGGCACACCCAGCCTTTGCCACAGTCCTTCTGGCCACAAGGTGGCGACATTTGGTATTTCTCATTCTTTGATTTTATTCAAATGTGAACAAAATCTGGTGAGACATCCCCAAAGACTCCTATTCATGCACAAGGTCACGGGGATCCTCTTCTTCCAGCATCACAGGTGCAGGAAGTAAAAATTCAGTCTTTGGCAGAGCCAAATGCTGCCCCACACACAGTCCCCAAAGACACTGTGACTCTGGCCAGAGAGAGACTGTGACCAGGATTTGGTCAGGTACAGAATTTGACTCAGGAGGCAGAGGAGGTGAGGCGGGCTAGACATGAAGTCTAGGGAAGCAGGAATATGGTAAAGTTGGATGGCTGTGAAGAAAGATCTGGATGACTGACTTAAGGGCTGCACAAATCTCTATTTTTAAGGGCTACAGGGCTGGAAGGGAGAATATTAGCCTCCCCGTATTACTATCAGTTTCAGTCAGTGTGGCCTAGACTATGCTGCAAAAACAGTCCCCAGATCTCAATGGCCTAATTCAGCAAAAGTTTATTTCTCACTCAGCTCCATTCCCAGCTCAGGTCAGCAGGGGGCTCTGCTCTAGTTCCTCAGAGACAGAAGCTGACGGAAGCACCATCACATTACTGGCTTCTAGAACAGAGGCCATCCCCACGAAAAAGAAATGCAAAAAAGCAAAATGACTGTCTGGGGAGGCCTTACAAATAGCTGTGAAAAGAAGGGAAACGAAAAGCAAAGGAGAAAAGGAAAGATATACCAATTTGAATGCAGAGTTCCAAAGAATAGTAAGGACAGATAAGAAAGCCTTCCGCAGAGATCAATGCAAAGAAATAGAGGAAAACCATAGAACGGGAAAGACTAGAGATCTCTTCAAGAAAATTAGAAACATCAAGGGAACATTTCATGCAAAGATGGGCTCAATAAAGGACAGAAATGGTAGGGACCTAACAGAAGCAGAAGATATTAAGAAGAGGTGGCAAGAATATACAGAATAACTGTACAAAAAAGATCTTCATGACCCAGATAATCACAACGGGGTGATCACTCACCTAGAGCAGGACATCCTGGAATGTGAAGTCAAGTGGGCCTTAGGAAGCATCACTACGAACGAAGCTAGAGGAGGTGATGGAATTCCAGTTGAGCTATTTCAAATCCTCAAAGATGATGCTGTGAAAGTGCTGCACTCAATATGCCAGCAAATTTGGAAAACTCAGCAGTGGCCACAGGACTGGAAAAGGTCAGTTTTCATTCTGATCCCAAAGAAAGGTAATGCCAAAGAATGCTCAAACTACCACACAATTGCACTTATCTCACATGCTAGTAAAGTAATGCTTAAAATTCTCCAAGCCATGCTTCAGCAATACATGAACCATGAACTTCCAGATGTTCAAGGTGATTTTAGAAAAGGCAGAGAAACCAGAGATCAAATTGCCAACATCCACTGGATCATCGAAAAAGCAAGAGTGTTCCAGAAAAACATCTATTTCTGCTTTATTGACTATGCCAAAGCCTTTGACTGTGTGGATCACAATAAACTGTGAAAAATTCTGAAAGAGATGGGAATACCAGACCACCTGACCTGCCTCTTGAGAAACCTATATGCAGGTCAGGAAGCAACAGTTAGAACTGGACATGGAACAACAGACTGGTTCCAAACAGGGAAAGGAGTACGTCAAGCTGTATATTGTCACCCTGCTTATTTAACTTATATGCAGAGTACATCATGAGAAACACTGGGCTGGAGGAAGCACAAGCTGGAATCAAGATTGCCGGGAGAAATATCAATAACCTCAGATATGCAGATGACACCACCCTCATGGCAGAATGTGAAGAAGAACTAAAGAGCCTCTTGATGAAAGTGAAAGAGGAGAGTGAAAAAAGTTGCCTTAGAGCTCAATATT
>NW_024072466.1:0-5372 GCF_014754425.2 Oryx dammah
AAGGTCCATTTAGTCAAGGCTATGGTTTTTCCAGTAGTCATGTATGGATGTGAGAGTTGGACTGTGAAGAAAGCTGAGTGCCAAAGAATTGATGCTTTTGAACTGTGGTGTTGCAGAAGACTCTTGAGAGTCCCTTGGACTGCAAGGAGATCCAACCAGTCCATTCTGAAGGAGATCAACCCTGGGATTTCTTTGGAAGGAATGATGCTAAAGCTGAAACTCCAGTACTTTGGCCACCTCATGCGAAGAGTTGACTCACTGGAGAAGACTCTGATGCTGGGAGGGATTGGGGGCAGGAGGAGAAGGGGATGACCGAGGATGAGATGGCTGGATGGCATCACTGACTCTATGAACGTGACCCTGAATGAACTCCGGGAGTTGGTGATGGACAGGGAGGCCTGGCGTGCTGCAGTTCATGGGGTCGCAAAGAGTCGGACACGACTGAGCGACTGAACTGAACTGAACTGATATTTATATACATACACACATCGGGGCTTCCCTGGTGGCTCAGAGGTTAAAGCGTCTGCCTGCAATGCAGGAGACCTGGGTTCTATCCTTGGGTTGGGAAGATCCCCTAGAGAAGGAAATGGCAACCCATTCCAGTATTCTTGCCTGGAGAATCCCATGGACGGAGGAGCCTGGTGGGCTACAGTCCACAGGATCGCAAAGAGTTGGACACGACTGAGCGACTTCACACACACATCATGTATGTATAGGGCTTCCCAGGTGGCACAGTGGTAAAGAAGCTGCCTGCTAATGCAGGAAACACAGGAGAACTGGGTTCAATTCCTGGATCAGGAAGATCCCCTGAAGAGGGAAGTGGCAACCCAGGCCAGTGTTCTTGCCCAGAAAATCACATGGACAGATGAGCCTGGCAGGTACAGTCCATGGGGTTGCAAAGAGCTGGATATGACTAACTGAGCATGTACACATATGTGTGCATATATGCACATAATATGTATGTGCAACATATGCATACACTACATGTAGCTATGTAATTACATATTAATATGTAAAATATTAGTAATAAATAATATATTGTTACATAATATACAATAGTAAAGGTTATAATATGCAAAATTATATTAAATATATATAATATGTAATAACAAATTACATCACTCTGGTGACTTTAGTCTTCAGGTAGTTATACTTTCATGTAAATGGAATTGTATAATGTGCATATGAGGTTTGCGAGGCTCATGGATGCAGCTTTATGAGACATTAATGAATTTATTAAAAAGATGTTGCCTCCAAAATAAGGAAAGAAATAATTGTCTAGAAGAAGTTTTCTCTTTGTATAGCTTTCTGCCATCAGCAGATTTCTTAAGCCATGGGTGGGAAGAACAAGCACCAGGATCTGCTTGTCCATCTCCAGTTCTAGCAGGCGGGGCGGGTAGGGTGGGATGGGGAGAGCCCTCCTCCTGAGGAAGGACTTCCGGGTCCTCAGGGCATCATGGCGTGTCTGTCTGAGCTGGAACCAAGAGGGGAAGGTGCCTCCTTCCTGCTGTGAAACTTGAGGAACCTTCCTGGGATGATTTTACTGTGATGTACCTTCTCTTTCATGAAGGTAAGGAACAGATTGGTTTTGATGTTTCACTCTTACAATTTTTTTTTTAATCTTGTATGGTTTATTATCTTATACCATTTATTTCCCTCTTAGAACTTAAAAAGGAATAATTTTTGAAGTTTAAATTTACCCTGTTTCCTTATTTGGTGAATTTGTTCAAAACTAAATGAAATGTGTTAATCCCCTGGGAGGAAACAACACAAAAAACCAAAAGCCAGAACAGAAGCACCAACTTTAACCCCAGGGTAATTGTTTATCTTTTATGTTGTTCAGTTCTGCAAGCAAACTTATTTTAGTTTTGTACTTCCCTTGGCCTGGAAATAGACTGTTTTTAAGATGAAGTCATGTTTTTCTAAAATAAAAGGTTGATACCATCTACCTATAGATACAGACCTCACACTGAGTGAGCTAGATATTCGCCTTCTCACTGCCCCAGTTTTTCCTTTTTGGTGCAATTCGTGTATTTGGGACTTCTGCTGAGGTTATCAGCCAGCCGGGCGCAACTTAGTAAATCCTTTTTTGCCTTGAAAGGATTCATCTTGGTGCAGGGACATCTGTTAACAGTGCTTAAGTATAAGAGAGAGAAATAAGCTTTAGGTTGGTCCAAAATGTCTGAGAAAGCCTTCGATACCTCACGGAGGAGAATGATGGAGCGGTTCACATTGAGTCATTTCTCTCGTTTTTTATTGTTTGTGTCCTCGACATGAATCTTCACCCAGGACACACTGATTATCTATGAGTGTTAATTACAAACTATGGCAAGTTAATAGAGTACCTCATAATTCTGAGGACACTCATAAATCTTTTCTCAACGTTGGCTTAAGATTTCCTGAGGAATTAGTTTCACTTCTTAGCAAATATAGATGAATTTTCTGCCAACACAGCATCCCACATCTATATATCTGTGGCTCTTGGTTTGCTCCTCAGGCTTAAAAAGCAGAAATGAAAGCAATTACATAATATCAGAATCTTCTTTCTGGAAAATCTTCAAATATAAGTTAGTTTTGTTATGTCTTTACTGGCTTATATGGAATTGTCTGAACGTGCACTATGCCACATCTTTATCAATAGCTCATTGAACTCAGAATTCCCAGCATAAATCAGGGATGTTTTATGAAACATCATAGTTGTTCTGGAGATTGTTAATTGAACATCACTAATTTCTTATTGCACCAATATGGATCCGTCATCGCTGACTAATTTTAAAGTTCTCTTGAGCCTATGTAAGGCCTCACCTTGAAATACTTTGTTTGAACAACAGGTAGTTTCATGTATTAACAATAGCAGATTCAAACTAACTCAATGTTACATTCTTTCTCCTGAAATCATTTTCTTTGAACTTCGATTTCATAACTCAAGTCTTCCACAATGTGGTGAAATTGTTTATTTTTTTATTTTGAAATTATTATTCCTGTATTATTTTTGGCAGGCTGCTAGAATCAGAAGGCATTGCACAGAGAATAGTTAGAATTGATTTAAGATTTGCTGCTGCTGCTGCTATGTCGCTTCAGTTGTGTCCAACTCTGTGCAACCCCATAGACGGCCTCCCACTAGGCTCCCCCGTCCCTGGGATTCTCCAGGCAAGAACACTGGAGTGGGTTGCCATTTCCTTCTTCAATGCATGAAACTGAAAAGTGAAAGTGAAGTCACTCAGTCACTCAGTATTTAAGGTTTGCCATTTCACTAAAATGAAAACACCCTTATTGTTCATCTTCAAAGTCCTCTTAATGGGCCTTTTCTCCATGATTCATTGTATCACCTTCTAGTAATAGTTTTATTTTACTTGATGACAGTGAGTTGAGATTGTCAAAGTAACATTATCTGTGAAGGTACCAAAGATGAACTTACATGGGAGGAGGGGGTGTGGTAGAAAGAGTCTTCTCAGCATCAGAAGTGATTGTGGCTGTAATCTGATTGTTTATTTATGCATTTTATTAAGCAAACACATGTAACACTTAGTATATGCCAAGCACAGGTCTCAGCTCTTTAAATATTGAAGTGTTCATTTTTATATTTTGTTATCAGTGCTTTGCATGAGATGAACTGAGTCTGGAATTGTGAAGTGGCTGCCCAAGGTGACACACAGGCTAGTTTGGAGAAGGATGAGAACCCAAGGGGAACTGAAGGTTGTGAAGAAAGAGAATCCAGTGAGGACTCAGGAATTTGTGAGCTCACCTGCTCTGCTGTGTCCCCTGACCTCTGTTTTCTAACTTAGAAAGGGATCATTCTAACTAGGTTATGGCCTTCATAGCACGTATACCCAAATTCCATTCCTCTACCAAAAAAAAAAAAAAAAATCAATACAAAGTGTTACAGGAAAAAACGTTACCTGCTTGGCAGAGTGTATTTACAAGGCAAGGAGAAGCATTACAAATGAAAAACTTTTCTTTTGAATTTGTAACTGGAGAAGATTTTCAAAGAAGTTCTCAGTCTTTCAAAGTGCTTTCAGTGCTTGTCAGCAGGTACTGAAAGTAAGAAAAATGAAGCTGATGAAATTATGTTGATTGCATTAATGTCATCTCCTCCATGCTCATCTCCCATAATAGGGAAAAGCCATAACTAATGTCCTCCAGGGGAAGTGAAAAGGACACGAGGAGACCAGAATTCATTATTTGATAGACTTCATCTACACTCAGTATTCTTTTCTTTTAAAAAATGCTACCTTTTCTCTTCCTTTGTGATAGATTCAATAAGAAAATATATTGAAAGAGTCATATACATCATTTCACTTTTTTTCTTTTTTCTGATAAAAGATTCCTCTGAAGTTACAGTCACCAAAAAGTTCTAATTTTCTCCATGGTTTTGAAACTTTGCTCAGCTATCACTAATTTACTGGTAAGAGAATATTTTAGATAATTCAGTGTAACTACTGAGATCATGAAACCTTTGAAACTACTGAGTTTAATAGTTTAATTTTCTGGGTTGAGGATAGGTACCCTGTCGAAAGTCAGTTTTCCACCTGGTTGTGTAAAGGTCGTGTGGAAAAGGGGCCCTGGGGGCAGAATATCTTTCAATGGTCAAGAATCTCTTTCCTATATCAGGACTTTTTCTTCATATTTTTTAAGTTAAATATGTCTTACTCAGCTTGGACTGCTGTGAAAAAGACCCACAGATTAGGTGCTTTATAAAGAAGAGTATGGAAAATTCTGAAAGAGATGGGAATACCAGACCACCTGACCTGCCTCTTGAGAAACCTATATGTAGGTCAGGAAGCAACAGTTAGAACTGGACATGGAAAAACAGACTGATTCCAAATAGGAAAAGGAGTACATCAAGGCTGTATATTGTCACCCTGCTTATTTAACTTATATGCAGAGTACATCATGAGAAATGTTGGGCTGGAAGAAGCACAAGCTGGAATCAAGATTGCCGGGAGAAATATCAATAACCTCAGATATGCAGATGACACCACCCTTATGGCAGAAAGTGAAGAGGAACTAAAAAGCCTCTTGATAAAAGTGAAAGAGGAGAGTGAAAAAGTTGGCTTAAAGCTCAACATTCAGAAAACTAAGATCATGGCATCCAGTCCCATCAGTTCAGTTCAGTTCAGTTCAGTCGCTCAGTCATGTCCGACTCTTTGCGACCCCCATGAACTGCAGCACGCCAGGCCTCCCTGTCCATCACCAACTCCGGAGTTCACTCAGACTCACATCCATTGAGTCAGTGATGCCATCCAGCCATTTCATCCTCTGTCGTCCCCTTCTCCTCCTGCCCCCAATCCCTCCCAGCATCAGAGTCTTTTCCAATGAGTCAACTCTTCCCATGAGGTGGCCAAAGTACTGGAGTTTCAGCTTTAGCATCA
>NW_024072467.1:0-5372 GCF_014754425.2 Oryx dammah
GATGGCCAGAACCGTCATGTGCTGAGCTATCTCGGGGACTTCCTGTTCAGTCCGCAGCGGGCTCGTACGCCGGTCAAGGCGCTGTCAGGTGGCGAACGGGCACGGCTGTTGCTCGCCAAGCTGTTCAGCAAGCCGGCCAACCTGCTGGTGCTGGACGAACCGACCAACGACCTGGACGTGGAAACCCTGGAACTGCTCGAAGAAGTGCTGCTTGGCTTCCCCGGCACCGTGCTGATGGTCAGCCACGACCGTGCCTTCCTCGATAACGTGGTGACCAGCACCCTGGTGTTCGAGGGCGAGGGCAGGGTGCGCGAATACGTCGGCGGTTATCAGGACTGGCTGCGTCAGGGCGGCTCGCCACGCCTGCTGGGTGTGGGTGAAAGCAAGTCTGGCAAGGCCGAACTGGCCACTGCCATCGTCGAAGCGCCAGCTCCGGTCGCCGCAGCGCCGGTGCAAGAGGGCGTCGTACCGGCGAAGAAGAAACTAAGCTCCAAGCTGCAGCGTGAGCTGGAAGCCATTCCGGGGCGTATCGACGGCCTGGAACAGGAAATGGCAGCGGTACAGGAGCAGGTATCCGACCCTGCCTTCTATCAGCAGCCGGTGCAGGTCACCACGCAGGTATTGGCGCGTCTCGAGAGCTTGCAAAAGGAAATGGACGAGTTGCTCGAGCGCTGGGCAGAGCTGGAAGGCTGACGAAGGAACGAACGAGCTATGGCCATCGAGTACCGCATCACTCTCGACGACAATCATCAGTTCAGCTATCGGATCGAGCTGAACCGGGAATACGACGTGGCCGTAGCGCAACAGGCGCCGGCCTGGACCCGTCTCGGGCATCAGCAATGCAGCAATTGCCCACTGAGCCGTGATCAGTTCAGCCACTGCCCGGCTGCAGTCGATCTGCATCGGGTGATCGAGGATTTCCGCGGCCTGCCCGCGTTCAAGAAGGTCAGCGTCTGGGTACGTACGCCGGAGCGCGAGTACACCAAGCAGGTCGGGCTGGAGGAGGGCTTGCGCGCGCTGCTGGGCGTGATCATGGCCACCAGCGCCTGCCCGGTGCTGGCGCGTCTGAAGCCCATGGCGCAGCATCACCTGCCCTTTGCCAACAATCAGGAGTTCATTCTGCGTGCGGTGTCGCTGTACCTGACGCGGCAGTATTTCAACATGCGCGAGGGGCGCCTGGCCGACTGGGAGCTCAAGGGCCTGGTGCGTCTGTTCCAGCAGCTCAAGCTGGTCAACCAGGCGTTCTGGCAGCGCATTCACGACACCTGTGAGGGCGACTCCAATCTCAAGGCGTTTCTCACCTTCTTCTCGATGTCGTCGAGCATGACGGTGTCACTGGAAACCCAGTTGCAGAAGATTCGCCCGCTGGTGATGAGCGCGGGCGAGTCGTTCGAGTAGGGGCGAAGCCAAAAAGCTCGCCGCTGAAGCGCCTCCCACGGGCAGGGCCAACGCGGCTACTGTGGGAGAGGCTTCAGTCGCGACGCGATCTCAGGCGCCTTTTTCCTTTTTCAGGCGCACGGCGAGCACGTCGCAGGGCGCGCCATGCAGCACGTCATTGGCGGTGGAGCCCAGTAGCAGCGCGAGACCGTGCCGGCCATGGCTGCCGACCACGATCAGGTCGCAACCCTGTTCTTCGGCGAGGCGGTGGATTTCCTGGCGTGGCTGCCCGTAGGCCAGGTGGCGCTGGTCCGCGCTGAGCTCCGGGTACTTGCCGGTAAAGCTGTCCAGGCGTTCACGCGCCTGTTCGAACTGCTGTTGCTGCAGCATCGACAGGTCCATAGGCACGTCACCGCCGAATGCCATGGCCATGGGCTCGACGATATGCACCAGGGACATCCTGGCACCACTGGCCTTGGCCAGCTTCTGCGCACGGACCACTACGGGGTCGCATTCGTCGGTCAGGTCGACGGCGACCAGAATGTGCTGGTAGGGCATGGTTGACTCCTCCTCGAAGGGGCAAATGGCTATGCAGCAAGTATGGCCCCGTTGTGCACGATAAGGGGCCTGTTGTCATCATCCGGACAAAGAAAAGCCCGGTGCGAGCACCGGGCGGGGACAGGCCAGGCAGGCCGGAAACATAAAGCATCACTGTTGGTTGGCGGCGTACTGGGCAGACACGCCTTCCAGGCCTTCGATGATGCTGTCGGAATACTTGCTGACGAGAAAGGGTACGGTGTTCTCGTTGTAGTTGCGCAGCGACTTCTCGATGTAGCGCCACTTGGTTTCGATGGCGCTCAGTGCAGCCGTGATCTGCGGCGTGTTCTGCTGTGCGGCACTGAGGCTGCCGAGCTTGCTGGCGAAATCACCGACCAGCACGTCCATGGCGCGTTCTTCACCGCCGCCGAAGAAGCTGGTGCCGACCGATGCGCTGCGGGAAGCATAGTCCAGTGCGATGTTTTGCATCAGCAGGCTTTGTTCGCGGCTCTTCTGGGTCAGCGGCGGCACGCTGAAACCGCTTTCCTGCTGAATCTTCTGATACAGCTCCTGACTAATGGCCATGAGACGCTGGTTGTGATCGGCCAGGTCGGCGACAGGCTGCAGGTCGGTATAGCCCTGCTTGCGCATGGCGTCCATCAGGGCCTGGAGGCCGCTGCGATAACTCTGCCAACTGGTTTGCAGCTGCGCTCGCAGCGCCTTGCTCGCATCGCCGGGCATTTCGCCGAGGCTATCGAGACGCGCCTGGCCCTCCTGCAGGGACTCACCGATCATCCGCGCATAGCGCTGGTCGCCCTCCATGCCGTTGTACATGTAGAAGTCGCCCAGGCTTTTCTGGGCTGCCAGGCGCAGCTGGTGCAGGCGCAGCAGATCGTCGGCCGGCGCGGCGCTGAGCAGGGAGGAGGGGAGCAGGGTGAAGAGAAATACGAGCAGGGCGCTCAGGGAAAATGCAAGCGAACGGCGGCTCGACATTGGCAACTCCGTGTGGCCCGTCGTGGGGCTCGATTTGTTTTTGTAGTGCTCGCGGATGGCCCTGTGCCAGCCGAAAGTGAAACGACTGTACCCGCAGCTCGGGCGTTTGGCTAGGGACTCGGGCACGCCGGCAGCGGCCGGGAAAAGCGCGCAATGGCGCGATATTGACGCGGTTTATCGAAAATCGCTGGAGGCCGCGGATGACCGGGCCTGGAGAATTCGTCGAGAAATCGACGAAAACAGGCCAATTGACAAGCGCAGGCTTTTCCCCGAAGGTGTGCATACCCAAATCAAACGGGCGTATGAATTGAGCGTTTGCCTGGTCAGGCGCGCCACTACAGCCCGAATATCGCGTCGGTGGGTGTGTCGTACCGATTGGAGCTATGCTCGACGGCTGTGCCGTGGGCTGGCCTGCCGGTTGGCTCCGATGTGTACTGTTCAGCTTCCATACCGTGGAGATCAGTTGATGATTTACGAAGGTAAAGCCATCACGGTTAAGGCTCTTGAGAGCGGCATCGTCGAATTGAATTTCGACCTCAAGGGTGAGTCCGTCAACAAATTCAACCGTCTTACCCTCAACGAGCTGCGCGCCGCCGTCGACGCGATCAAGGCTGACGGTTCGATCAAGGGCGTGATTGTCACCAGTGGCAAGGACGTGTTCATCGTCGGTGCCGATATCACCGAATTCGTCGACAACTTCAAACTGCCCGACGAAGAGCTGGTGGCTGGCAACCTGGAAGCCAACAAGATTTTCAGCGATTTCGAAGACCTCGCCGTGCCCACCGTCGTCGCCATCAACGGCATCGCCCTGGGTGGCGGTCTGGAAATGTGCCTGGCTGCCGACTACCGCGTAGCGGCCGAGACCGCCAAGGTTGGCCTGCCGGAAGTCAAGCTGGGCATCTACCCGGGCTTCGGTGGCACCGTGCGCCTGCCGCGCCTGATCGGTACCGACAACGCCGTCGAGTGGATCGCTTCCGGTAAGGAAAGCAAGGCTGCCGACGCTCTGAAAGTCGGCGCCGTGGACGCCGTTGTGGCGCCTGAAAAACTCAAGGACGCGGCTCTCGATCTGGTCAAGCGCGCCATCTCCGGCGAGCTGGACTACAAGGCCAAGCGTCAGCCCAAGCTGGAAAAGCTCAAGCTCAACGCCATCGAGCAGATGATGTGCTTCGAGACCGCCAAGGGTTTCGTGGCAGGTCAGGCCGGCCCCAACTACCCGGCTCCGGTCGAAGCCATCAAGACCATCCAGAAAGCCGCCAACTTCGGTCGTGACAAGGCGCTGGAAGTCGAGGCCGCCGGCTTCGTCAAGCTGGCCAAGACCTCGGTCGCCGCGAGCCTGATCGGCCTGTTCCTGAACGATCAGGAGCTGAAGAAGAAGGCCAAGAAGCACGACGAGATCGCCCGTGACGTGAAACTGGCCGCCGTGCTCGGCGCCGGCATCATGGGTGGCGGTATCGCCTACCAGTCGGCCTCCAAGGGCACCCCGATCCTGATGAAGGATATCCGCGAAGAGGGTATCCAGATGGGCTTGAACGAGGCCTCCAAGCTGCTCGGCAAGCGCGTCGAGAAGGGCCGCATGACCCCGGCGAAGATGGCCGAAGCGCTCAACGCCATCCGTCCGACCATGTCCTACGGTGATTTCGGCAACGTCGACATCGTGGTCGAGGCCGTGGTCGAAAACCCGAAGGTCAAGCACGCCGTGCTGGCCGAAGTGGAAGGTCAGGTGCGTGAGGACGCGATCATCGCCTCCAACACCTCGACGATTTCCATCAGCTACCTGGCACAGGCGCTCAAGCGTCCCGAGAACTTCGTCGGCATGCACTTCTTCAACCCGGTGCACATGATGCCGCTGGTGGAAGTCATCCGTGGCGAGAAGTCCAGCGAAGTGGCCGTGGCCACCACCGTTGCCTACGCCAAGAAGATGGGCAAGAACCCGATCGTGGTCAACGACTGCCCGGGCTTCCTGGTCAACCGCGTGCTGTTCCCGTACTTCGGCGGTTTCGCCAAGCTGCTGGAATTCGGCGTCGATTTCGTGCGTATCGACAAGATCATGGAGAAATTTGGCTGGCCCATGGGCCCGGCCTACCTCTCCGACGTGGTCGGCATCGACACCGGCCACCACGGCCGCGACGTGATGGCCGAAGGCTTCCCGGACCGCATGGCGGTGGAAGGCAAGACTGCCGTCGACGTGATGTACGAGGCCAACCGCCTGGGCCAGAAAAATGGCAAGGGCTTCTACGCCTACGAGACCGACAAGCGCGGCAAGCCGAAGAAGGTCTCCGATCCCGAGGCCTATGAAATCCTCAAGGCCATCGTCAAGGAACAGCGCGAGCTGACCGACGAGGACATCATCAACTTCATGATGATCCCGCTGTGCCTGGAAACCGTTCGTTGCCTGGAAGACGGCATCGTCGATACCGCAGCAGAGGCCGACATGGGCCTGATCTACGGCATCGGCTTCCCTCCCT
>NW_024072468.1:0-2586 GCF_014754425.2 Oryx dammah
TCTCTCGCTTTTTCCATGATCCAGCAGATGTTGGCAATTTGATCTCTAGTTCCTCTGCCTTTTCTAAATCCAGGTTGGATCTGGAGTTCATGGTTCACATGCTTTTGAAGGCTGGCTTGGAGAATTTTGAGCATTACTTTGCTAGCATGTGAGATGAGTGCAATTGTGCAGTAGTTTAAACATTCTTTAGCATTGCCTTCCTTTGGGATAGGAATGCAATCCTTTTCCAGTCCTGTGGCCACTGCTGAGTTTTCCAAATTTGCTGGCATATTGAGTGCACCACTTTCACAGCATCATCTTTCAGGATTTGAAGTAGCTCAACTGGAATTCCATCACCTCCACTAGCTTTGTTCGTAGTCATGCTTTCTAAGGCCCACTTGACTTCACATTCCAGGATGTCTGGCTCTAGGTCAGTGATCACACCATTGTGATTATCTGGGTCGTGAAGATCTTTTTTGTACAGTTCTTCTGTGTATTCTTGCCACCTCTTCTTAATATCTTCTGCTTCTGTTAGGTCCATACCATTTCTGTCCTTTATCGACCCCATCTTTGCATGAAATGTTCCCCTTGGTATCTCTAATTTTCTTGAAGAGATCTCTAGTCTTTTCCATTCTGTTGTTTTCCTCTATTTCTTTGAACTGATCACTGAGGAAGGCTTTCTTATCTCTCCTTGCTATTCTTTGAAACTCTGCATTCAGATGCTTATATCTTTCCTTTTCTTCTTTGCTTTTCACTTCTCTTCTTTTCACAGCTATTTGTAAGGCCTCCCCAGACAGCCGTTTTGCTTTTTTGCATTTCTTTTCCATGGGGATGGTCTTGATCCCTGTCTCTTGTACAATGTCACGAACCTCCGTCCATAATTTATCAGGCACTCTGTTTATCCCTTAAATCTAGTCCCTTAAATCTATTTCTCACTTCCACTGTATAATCATAAGGGATTTGATTTAGGTCATACCTGAATGGTCTAGTGGTTTTCCCCACTTTCTTCAATTTAAGTCTGAATTTGGCATTAAGGAGTTCATGATCTGAGCCACAGTCAGCTCCCGGTCTTGTTTTTGCTGACATTGGATATTTTCTTGAAAGAACAAGATGCTAGTTGCCACTTCATAATTCTTAACTGTCCAACTTCCCAGTCAAGGTTTTCAAAATCTTAGATGGTGTTGTAGCTAGCAGAAGGGAAAACTAGATGCAAAGTGTTTAGATTTTTATCTCAAAATTTGAGAAATATCAATTTGTATGTAAGTGGAGTCAGTTCTCCCTTATCTGGGACAGCTATAATCATCTCTCACCACATCCCAACTGCATACCGCACTCACTAGCCTTTATTGCAAAAGAGTCTGCTTCATCCTGCTTCCTGTTAGATAAATGGTGTAATAACTTACAAGTTTAGTGCATATATTATCAGAATAAAATACTAAATCTATGCAGGAGAAGATAGTAAAATGTGAGTATTTATATGTTTTACCCACCGAGGAAAATAAGTAGATTTTCGTGTCTTACCTGCTCTTGGCTTGTTTTCTGTTTCCTGCTGGTGTTAGTGTTTCAAGTTCTGTTGATTGACAGTATGCAGGCGTGGGAGAAGTGGAAAGGGAGAAAATGCAGATTCAGTTGTACGAGTGGAATTAGAGATTAAACTACTAGTTTAAAAGGTATTTAGGCTGAATAATGAAAATAGGTAAAATCCTTAATGCTCCTATTATACTGCAAAAAAAAAGCCCATGCTCTTTAAAAATTATTAAAGATTATTTAATTTTTAAATCAGCATAGAATTATATAGAACCAAAATTCAATCTTCCTTGTCTTTTGCTTAAAAAGAAAAAAAAAATCTCTCCTCTGAAGCAGTTCCTGTTAATGGTCTGGAATGTGTGTTGCTTTCCAGACACTTTCTGTGCACGTCCGAGTAAGGGGTATAAACATGCATACACACATATACTGTCTCTTTTTATGTGTTTATATAGTTATATGTTCAGATTCCTTCAAAGCATCATTTTAGATGCATTTTAGTTAGGTTCTTAACTTTTGGATAACACATGGTGTCTTAAAGAACCATGAGAGCTATGGTTTCTCTCTCCTGGAAAAAGACATGCATGTGTTCACTGAATTTTTCTTTCAGTCTCAGTTTTATGAATTCCCAGAAGGCAATCTGCTGCCACCTCTGAGTGAAAGTCACTCAGTGTTTGACTCTGCAACTCCATGGACTGTAGCCTGCCAGGCTCCTCTGTCCATGGAATTCTCCAGGCAAGAATACTGGAGTGGGTTGCCATTCTCTTCTCCAGAAGATCTTCTGACTCAGGGATTGAACCTGGCTCTCCTGCATTACAAGCAGATTCTTTACTTTCTGAGCCACTAGGGAAGGGGCTCCTTCACCAACTCCCTGAGGCTTATGTAGCCAGGGACAACCAAGAGAACAACAGCAAATTATAGTGGATTTGGGAAGGATTATTATTTATAGCAGAAGCCTCATGAATCAGTATGCTCAGGGTACCCTTAGTTGAATATTCTGGTCAACAGAGTTTATCACAAAACCTTTTATCATCACAAAACTTTCAGTCAAAAACCATATAACAAGTCTGAGTTCACTCACCT
>NW_024072468.1:2596-5371 GCF_014754425.2 Oryx dammah
ACTTTGTGCCTGCAGAACTCTCACACCTGCTATCACAGCACCTGTGGCATTTTAATACACCTCCTTGTCTGCACCGGTATCTCCCCCACCTCCACCCCAGAGGCTGTGAATTCCCTAAGGGAGGGACCTTATCCCATCATCTTTGTATCCTTCCCCCTCCCCTGCCTGCAAAAGTCTCCACTATTGTGCTTGAGATGAAAGCGCATCAGAGGTGTGATGATCGAGCTGAGTATTAATCATATCCATGGCTTCCATTTAGTAGGGGAAAAGAAAGTATTAGAGAGATCTAGGTTTGAATCACAGCTCAACACAGGCCTGACTGTGACCTCAGGCAAGTTTAGTTTTCTCATCGGAAAATAGGGAGAACTTTTTTTTAATATATAAAATGGATGATAAATCACATTCACAGGGTTAGATACTATTGGGTAAATAGAACTTAGGAGATAATCTAAAAAATGTCTTTTAGAGTCCCAGGGGCTCATTGACCTGGGTCAGATCCCGGCTCTTTTATTTACAAGTTGTGCAAGCTAGAGCAATTTATTTACCATCTCTGTGTTCCAGTTTCTTCATTTGTAAAAATGGAATAATAATACAATAATACCTATCTCATTTGGCATATTGGGAGAATAAAATGAGTTAGGTAGAAAAGACTTCTCAGGTGGTACCAGAGGTAAAGAATCTGCCTGCTAATGCAGGAGACTAAAGAGATGCAGGTTCAATCCCTGGGTCAGGAAGATCCCCAAGAGTAAGAAATGGCACCCCACTCCAGTATTCTTGCCTGGAAATTTCCATGGGCAGAGGAGCCTTGAGGGCTACAGTCCATAGGGTCATAAAGTGTGACGTGACTGAGCACAATATGTAGAAAACCCCTGGAATAATATCTGCATAGAGTTGGCACACATGTTTGCTGCCGCTATTATTATTATCATTATCATTACTGTTAGGAACGCCTCAGGAAGCTGAAAACCAATAACCATGAAGCAGTTTACAAGCAGTTCAGGTCAGTAGCCAATTAAGTGCTAAATTGAATGGTGCTAACACAATTGCTTTGAAAGTTTCAGCAAAGAGAAAGGTCGGAGGGGGCTGGAGTCAGCACGAAATGTTTTAAGCCAAAACTTTTTAAAATAAGGTGAAATTGTGAAGATTAAAGAGGTACGTCTTTTGATCTGGAGGTGTAAAGGGAACACAAGTCCAGGAATGGATAGAGTCACTCCTCTTCATGGGAAGGTCCTGCCTTTCTTCTTGGTGTGGATGTTTACAAATCTGAATCATATCTGGCTGTACATCTGGGACTCAGGATCTAGGTGATGAGTTGTTGCAAATCAAGAGCTGAGAAAAGGGAGACTCAATCAGTTGTGTTCCCATGGAAGACAAACAAAGCTAAACATAGCTGGAGTCAGAAAACCTGTGACTGCCAACAGACATGGGACTGCGCAACCTAACAAACCCCAAGGCTCCCTCCCTCCCTGAGGAGATGAGGCCACAAGCAGTTTCTGCAGCTGAACTGTGTGCCCATGGCTCGACTGGGAAGGAAGGTGAGGTCTGATGTTCTCTCAAGGGTGGTCTACCTCCTGAAGAGAATCCCCAGGGCCTAGATTCTGGAAAGGGAAGGGAAAGCAAGGAAAACATAAAAAGAAACTTTGTCTTGTTTGTCCATGATATTCATGTTCATGTTCCCCAAGCAGTTTGCAGGAAGGAATGAGTGTTCTTTAAAAAAAAAAAAATCCTACCTGCTCTTTCCCTCAAAGCAGCTTTACATTGTGGTGACTTAAAGGGGGTGAAGGTTGTTACTTTGCAAAACTGAACTTTGCCCAGAGGGTTTGTATTTGCTATCAACCAACATCAGCCAAAGAGTGGCACCCAGGAAGGTGGATGCGACAGGTAACATTCACTCTTCCCTGGAGCCCCAGCCTAACCTGGAGTGACTAACCCAGGTAGGGGCCAGAGATGAGGTGCTAGATCCTCTGGGGAGTGAAGGTCCACCTGGCTTTGGACCTCAGATCAAGGAGGTACCTTTCTCCAGATCCTCTCTGAGGTGGAAGAAAGCAAATCACTTTGTGAGTTACTTATTGTGTGATCCATCAAACTGTAGATGTAACCTTTTGCTAGATAGTGTACCACCACCTCTAATATGGTCCATAGGCAATTTAGAGAAAAAGCTCCCTTCCAATCATGAAGTAAGTAAAATAAATAGTAAATAAGGAAGTAACAACTATCCAGATAATTCAAGCTGAGGAATATCCAATGGGCAAGTTATCAGACCCACCCAATTCCCTTACTGAGACAGGTGGGAAAAGCTGATCCTTCTCTTCATTTGTGCTTATGTATATAATTTTAATAAAGGGGGAAAGGTAAGGCAAAGGTTTAATAAACAGTTCCTTTCCTCTCCCTGTACATACAGGGAGCAGTTGAGCAAAGAGCTAAGGGAATTTGATTCAGAAGTTCCCTGAAGAGCTGGAGAAACCTCACTGGGGACCTGACCCTGGGAGAATCAACTTGGAGCTCCTGTGGGCAAGAAACCTGGGAAGCACTGCTCTAGGGGCAAGACCCAGCTGGTTCCCTGTTGCCCTGTGTGAGTCCCCCGGGGAGCAGTGGTTGCTGCATAATAGCTGGGCCATTCTTTGTCAGGGGAACACCACGCCTAGTTTTGTACCTGGAAGCTTAGCAATTAACAAACAACCGGGAACTTCCTGATGTCCAAGCTGGTTTTAGAAAAGGCAGAGGAACCAGAGATCAAATTGCCAACATCTGCTGGATCATGGAAAAAGCGAGAGA
>NW_024072469.1:0-5369 GCF_014754425.2 Oryx dammah
GGAGGCCACCCAGATCCCATATACAACCTCTGCTTGTGACCACACCTTCAAGATCTGAAGTCAGAGACTATGTCCAGTTGAGTCTCGATTTTTAAGTAAAAGGAATATGCGAGCTTCACAAGATTCAGGAAGGCAGTGGTACTGTTTGGAGGACACCTCATTCCACTTTGAAGAAGAAGGATTAGTAAGAGACTATGAACTAAAACTATAGCAAGAGGAGTCAATGGTAGAGGTCAGACAGTAGGAAGAATTTCTGACAATAAAATTTTGTCTCATTTTTGCAGAGGTTTATAGTTTATAGAGCTCTTTCACATCCGTACTCTTCTTTAAGCATCTCACAACAATGTAAGGTGGATACAAATTGCTTCTATTTTACAGAGTTGGCAATTGGGGTTCAGAGAGGTTAGATAAGTTGTCCAAGATCACACAGCTACTAAGTTGTGTAGAAGAAATTTGATTCCAAGTGTCCTGCCCTGGGTGATAGTTACTGGCAATTTTGTGTGAATTGGATGAACTCTGGAACAGATTCTATGTCTCAGAGAGGCCACCAAGTGGGTTGGAGGCCCCAGGGGTTCCCCCACCCGCACTGTGATGCCTTCCCTCTCCCTAGGGAAAGTCTGGAAGAGAGGGACCCTGTCCTTGTGAGTAATTAATCTTCATTGCTCTTCATCGGGCTCCTGGCTCTCAGAAACTACTGTTTGAGCGAGAATGTCAAACCCTAGGTGATCTCTGGACTGGCCAATGAAGCACCCATGTCTCTGCTCGAAGGAGATACTGTTGAAGAAGAAGATGCCTGTCTCCATTCTCCTCCAATGGGCTGGTCCCAACAGCTCACCTACACCACCAACAGCCACCAGGTGGCATTCACCCCAGTGAGAACACATGGGGGACAGAGGCCAGCCTAGTACAACCCATGTTTTGAAGCAGGAATGCTAGAGTCAACTGAAGAACAACTCTCTGCTGGAGGAGTTTGGAAGAGAAGATTTCCTAACTCCTCTTCATGTCTTCATGGCAAGTGACCACCCTCGGTGTTTGCTCAGTATCCCAGCACCCTTTTTATGCTAGAAAGAATCCACTCTATGCCCTCAAGCCCTAGCCTGGGATACAGAAGTACCAGGTCCTAGTCTGTCTCAGCTATGAGCTCACTGTGTGTGACCTTGACAATTTGCTTCCCCTCTCCCGGCTTTACATTCTAAGGACCTTTCTATTTATTAATAGTACCTCAAATAAAATTCTCTGATCAGATGATTCTATGTCAAGAGTTAATGTGCATACCTGCAGTTAAAAATTCACTATGAGAAAGAAACTGACAGGAAAAAGAGTATGTATTAATTAGAAATACGCAGTTGTACTCAGACATATTTAGGGATATTTAGTTGGGGTGGAACAGAGAATAAGGTAGTAGGAAGGAGGTGGGCAGACAAGCTGATGGCCTCACGAAGCAGACGGAAGAGAGGTATGAACAAAGAGATCTGGTAGAAATGACAGGGCTTAGGGGTGAAAATGAGAGGGAGAACCTGAAGATGGACAGGACAGAGCCACTAGAGGGAAATGCTGGCACTCAGGAGTCTCATTGTCGATTGGATATCTCCCCTTGGATAGCCCACAAGCACCTCAAAGCCACCATGGTTCTACCCCAGCTCAGCATCTCTCCCTTCCTGAAGCATCCCCTCCCCTCCCCTCTGGCCAACCAGTCCCCAAGTCCAGGGATTTTTCTCTCCTCCTTACCATTCAAGTTTGAGTCTGTCCCCACCTCCATACTCACACCGCTACCATCATCATCTTTCACCACTCACTTGTCCATATTTTCTATTGAGGTATAATTAATTCATAACCCAGGTCTCCTGCATTGCAGGCACACGCTTTAGCCTCTAAGCTACCAGGGAAGCCCAATTAATCCATAATGTGGTGCAAATTTCAGGCATATAGCAAAGTGATTCACATATATATATATATATATATTCTTTTTCATATTTCTTTTCATTATAAGTTGTTACAAGATATTAAGTATAGTTTCTTACGCTATAAGTATATCCTTGTTGTTTCCCTATTTCATATATTGTAGTGTGTATATGTTAATCTCAAAGTCCTAATTTACCTCACCCCACCCCCTCACTTGGAATAACACAGTGACTCCTGTTTCCCTGAGTTCATGCTTAACTCCTCCAACCCATGCTCCACACCCCTGGAAAGACCCTTCAGGGAGCTCTCCAGTGCCCCCTGGATAAAATCCAAGCTCTTCTCCATGGTCTGCAAGGCCCTGTGTGGTCTGGGGTCTGCCTTCCTCTTCAGCCTCATCTCTTCCACTCCCCATGTAGGTGGGAACACTCCTACCTTACAAAACAATTCTTGCCCATCTCCAGATTTTGGCACATGCTGCCTCCTCTGCCTAAAACATTTTTTTTTTCTTCCTACTTCATCACTTGGCAAACTCCTTCCCATCCTTCAAACCTCATCCCATACAACCTCTCCTTCTGGGAGCCAGCCTGGGTTGAGGGTCTTCTTCTGGGCTCCCACAACTCTTGGGTGTTTGTCACTGAACTGGTCACACAGACTAGTATTTATCTGGTTACATTCCAGACTCCCACACTAGACTGGGAGCTCCTTAAGGACAGGAATCACGTCTTTTTTGTCCTTGTATGGCATCTTATATATGGGTGCTTAATAACTCTGTGTTGAATGAATGTCGAAAGCGCTTTGTACCTTGTGCTACAGTAAGCCAGAGCTTATTGGCTTGAGTTATCATCCAGGAAAAAAGCAGTAGATGGGAATGTCAATGAAATTGGATGAGACTAGGGAAAAGTTTGAGGTAGTAGAGCAGAGTTTCAGCTGGAATTTAAAGTCCCTTTGAGGAAGGATTATGTGAGTTGAGAGAAGAGGAAGCTGGCCCAAGTCACAAGTGTGGGTGGGTGTGGGGCGCATGCGACACAGAGACTGGAGGAAGGACACCAGATTTAGCTGTTCAAGCAAACTAGGTGGTTCTCTGTAACAACAGTGCCCAGTCACCACTCTGTGGGCTGGGTGTGTGCTTGTGTGTACTGGGAGGTTTTGCAGGCTTGACGGTTGGCAGAGGATTTGTGAGACCTCATTCATTCCACAAATATTAGTTGAGCACCCATGCTGTGCCAAGCCCTATTACGGAGACTGAGGAACTCAGCAGTGAATATAAGAGGCAAACACATACAAAAAGTCCTTCCCTCATGAACCCTCCTATACTGTTGGTGGGTAAACTGGTGTAGCCACTATGGAAAACAGTATGGAAGTTTCTTAGAAAACTAAAAATAAAGTTACCATATGATCCAGTAATCCCACTTCAGGGTGTATATCCAGAAAAGAGGAAAACTGTAATTAAAAAAGATACATGCACCCCAATGTTCATAGTAGCACTATTTACAATAGCCAAAACATGGAAGCAACAAAAATGTCTATTGACAGATGAATGGACAAAGAAGACAAGGTATATATATGTGTGTGTGTGTATATGTATGTATATGTATATATGTATGTATACATACACACACACACACACACACACACATATATATATAATGGAATATTACTCAGCCAAAAAAGAGTGAAATAATGTTATTTGCAGCAACATAAGATAGATCGTCCTAGAAATCATCATACTAAGTAAATTCAGACAGAGAGAGACAAATATATATCATATGTGGAATCTTAAAAATATTACAAATGAATTTATTTACAAAATGGAAAGAGATTGACAGACACAGAAAATAGATTGATGGCCACAAAGGGGAAAGAGGAGGGGAGAGATAGATGAGGAGCTTGGAATTAATGGATATAAAATTACTATACATAAAATAGAGAAACAAGAATTTAGTGTATAGCACAGGGAACTATATTCAGTATCTCATACTAATCTAGAATAGAAAGAGGATCAGAAAAAAAATATATATATATACACCAGAATCTAGCACAACATTGTAAACCAACTATACTTCAATTGTAAAAAAAAAAATCCTTTCCTTCGTGGAACTCACATTATAGTGAAGGGAGACAGACTGAAGGGAAACAAATAAAATTTATAGAATGCTAGATGGTTATAAATCTATAGAGAAAAATCAAGGAGGGAAGGGAATTA
The DNA here is from genome assembly GCF_014754425.2 of Oryx dammah. Taxonomy (NCBI): domain Eukaryota; kingdom Metazoa; phylum Chordata; class Mammalia; order Artiodactyla; family Bovidae; genus Oryx; species Oryx dammah. The sequence continues at coordinate 4,106 of NW_024072469.1, forward strand.
AGAAATTGCTAGAAGGGACGTGTGTGTCAATTATAAATAGGGGAGTCACAGGACTCCAGGAGTATAGAAGCCTTTTCTGTGGGGTGGGAACATTGTAGAGGGGACTGGCAGTGTGGGAGGTGATAAGCTCCCAACCAGGCTTGCAAGTGGAGGGAGGCTATGATGAGGAGCGAGTGACCAAACGGGCACCCTGGAGTTTGGGTTGATCCTGGAATTTCGTGGTGCCTGCAGTCCCATCTCTTCCCACGTCCCACTGAGCCCCCACCCTCACCACATACTCACATAGAAACAGCACATCCGCTGCCACAGTCCCAGCGCTGCTTCTTGGTGGCTTCTGTGTCATGCTTCAGCTTCCTTCCTTTCAGCTGAGACTGGTGCTCTTCAGTGGTCTACCAAGTCTGATGAACTAATGCAGATTATGTCTGATATTTCAGATTCCTGCACTTATTAGGATGGCAGGAATGTGTGTGAGTGAAACCGCTGCTAATGTACTCACAAGTATGCTCTGCTTTTTCTAATGTCGCTCATCCTTCAAAGCCCCAGTCAAGACCCAGCAACTACTGGAACTAATATCTCTTGGACAGAAGTGAGCCCTTGACTCAACTACCCCCCTACTGGTCTCATAAGCTCTTTGACAAGAGGGTCCATTTCTTATACATCACAGCAACACATTTTACTGAGGTTATTTGTGTGTGCGTGCCATAAAATCAACACATGGGAAAAATAGTGCGCATGTGCGTGTTGCAGTTGAGATTCCATGGGCAGCTTTGCGAACTCTGGACATTTCCCTCTCGGAGCCCCCCTTGAAATATGAAGCCCCTGCCCTACTTCCCTTATGGGATTCATTTCAGTTCAGTTCAGTCGCTCAGCCGTGTTTGACTCTTTGCAACTCCATGGACTGCGGCACGCCAGGCCTCCCTGTCCATCACCAGCTCCCAGAGTTTACTCAAACTCATGTCCATTGAGTCGGTGATGCCACCCAAACATCTCATCCTCTGTCGTCCCCTTCTCCTCCTGCCTTCAATCTTTCCCAGCATCGGGGTCTTTTCAAATGAGTCAGTTCTTCACATCAGGTGGCTAAAATATTGGAGCTTCAGCTTCAGCATCAGTCCTTCCAATGAATATTCAGGACTGATTTCCTTTAGGATGGACTGGTTGAACCTCCTTGCAGTTCAAGGGACTCTCAAGAGTCTTCTCCAACACCACAGTTCAAGAGCATCAATTCACCGGTGCTCAGCTTTCGTTATAGTCCAACTCTCACATC
>NW_024072470.1:0-2572 GCF_014754425.2 Oryx dammah
GGCTTTTCCGCTGGGGGAGTTACTGTTGGGCTTGAAATCTGTTGGTTTTAATTATTTATTCGTTTTTCCTTCCTGTTATGTTGCCCTCTGTGTTTCCAAGGCTCGCCTTAGACTCGGCAGGTAGAGTGTTTCCTTGTGTTTGGAAACCTCTCTTCTTAGAATTCCCTTCCCGGGACGGGCTTCCCTTCCCGGGACGGAGCTCCCTCCCCACCTCCTTGTCTCTTTTCTCATCTTTTATATTTTTTCCTACCTGTTTTTGAAGACAATGATCTGCTTTTCTGGTTGCCTGATGTCCTCTGCCTGCATTCAGAGGTTGTTTTGTGGAGTTTGCTCCGCGTTGAAATGATCTTTTGAGGAATTTGTGAGGGAGAAAGTGGTCTTCCCTTCCTATTCCTCCGCCATCTTGACTCCCCTCCAGCATCTTTTAATTTCATGGCTGCAGTCACCATCTGCAGTGATTTTGGAGCCCAAAAAAATAAAGTCTGACACTTTTCACTGTTTCTCTATCTATTCCCCATGAAGTGATGGGACCAGATGCCATCATCTTCGTTTTCTGAATGTTGAGCTTTAAGCCAACTTTTTCGCTCTCCTCTTTCACTTTCATCAAGAGGCTTTTAGCTCTTCACTTTCTGCCATAAGGGTGGTATCATCTGCATGTCTGAGGTTATTGCTATTTCTTCCGGCAATCTTGATTCCAGCTTGTGTTTCTTCCAGTCCAGTGTTTCTCATGATGTACTCTGCATAGAAGTTAAATAAGCAGGGTGACAATATACAGCCTTGACGTACTCCTTTTCCTATTTGGAACCAGTCTGTTGTTCCATGTCCAGTTCTAACTGTTGCTTCCTGACCTGCGTACAGATTGCTCAAGAGGCAGGTCAGGTGGTCTGGTATTCCCATCTGTTTCAGAATTTTCCACAGTTTATTGTGATCCACACAGTCAAAGGCATTGGCATAGTCAATAAAGCAGAAATAGATGTTTTTCTGGAACTCTCTTGCTTTCTCCATGATCCAGCAGATGCTGGCAATTTGACCTCTGGTTCCTCTGCCTTTTCTAAAACCAGCTTGAACATCAGGGACTTCATGGTTCACATATTGCTGAAGCCTGGCTTGGAGAACTTTGAGCATTACTTTACTAGCATGTGAGATGAGTGCAATTGTGCGGTAGTTTGAGCATTCTTTGGCATTGCCTTTCTTTGGAATTGGAATGAAAACTGACCTTTTCCAGTCCTGTGGCCACTGCTGAGTTTTCCAAACTTGCTGGCATATTGAGTGTAGCACTTTCACAGCATCATCTTTCAGGATTTGAAATAGCTCAACTGGAATTCCATCACCTCCACTAGCTTTGTTCGTAGTGATGCTTTCTAAGGCCCACTTGACTTCACATTCCAGGATGTCTGGCTCTAGATGAGTGATCACATCATTATGATTATCTGAGTCGTGAAGATCTTTTCGTACAGTTCTTCCGTGTATTCTTGCCACCTCTTCTTAATATCTTCTGTTTCTGTTAGGTCCATACCATTTCCCGAGGAGCGGTGGCTGCGCAGGCACAGGAGGGCCTAGAGTAGCTATCCAACGTTGAAGGTCAGGAACGGAGGCAGTAAGGAGATAACCCTCGTCCAAGGTAAGGAGCAGCGGCTGCGCTTTGCTGGAGCAGCTGTGAAGAGATACCCCACGCCCAAGGTAAGAGAAACCCAAGTAGGATGGTAGGTGTTGCAAGAGGGCATCAGAGGGCAGACACACTGAAACCATACTCACAGAAAACTAGTCAATCTAATCACACTAAGACCACAGCCTTGTCTAACTCAATGAAACCAAGCCATGCCCGCGGGGCAACCCAAGACAGGTGGGTCATGGTGGAGAGGTCTGACAACATGTGGTCCACTGGAGAAGGGAATGGCAAACCATTTCAGTATTCTTGCCTTGAGAACCCCATGAACAGTATGAAAAGGCAAAATGATAGGATACCAAAAGAGGAACTCCCCAGGTCATTAGGTGCCCAATATGCTACTGGAGATCAGTGGAGAAATAACTCCAGAAAGAATGTAGGGTTGGAGCCAAAGCAAAAACAATACCCAGTTGTGGACATGACTGGTGATAGAAGCAAGATCCAATGCTGTAAAGAGCAATATTGCATAGAAACCTGGAATGTCAGGTCCATGAATTAAGGCGAATTGGAAGTGGTCAAACAAGAGATGGCAAGGGTGAACGTCAACATTCTAGGAATCAGCAAACTAAAATGGACTGGAATGGGTGGATTTAACTCAGATGACCGTTATATCTACTACTGTGGGCAGGAATCCCTCAGAAGAAATGGAGTAGCCATCATGGTCAACAAAAGAGTCCAAAATGCAGTACTTGGATGCAGTCTCAAAAATGACAGAATGATCTCTGTTCGTCTCCAAGGCAAACCATTCAATATCACAGTTATCCAAGTCTATGCCCCAACCAGTAACGCTGAAGACACTTAAGTTGAACGGTTTTATGAAGACCTACAAGACCTTTTAGAACTAACACTCAAAAAAGATGTCCTTTTCATTATAGGGGACTGGAATGCAAAAGTAGGAAGTCAGGA
>NW_024072470.1:2672-5367 GCF_014754425.2 Oryx dammah
ACACAAGAGAAGACTCTACACATGGACATCACCAGATGGTCAACACCGAAATCAGATTGATTATATTCTTTGCAGCCAAAGATGGAGAAGCTCTATACAGTCAACAAAAACAAGACCAGGAGCTGACTGTGGCTCAGATCATGAACTCCTTATTACCAAATTCAGACTTAAATTGAAGAAAGTAGGGAAACCCGCTAGACCATTCAGGTATGACCTAAATCAAATCCCTTATGATTATACAGTGGAAGTAGAAATAGATTTAAGGGCCTAGATCTGATAGATAGAGTGCCTGATGAACTACGGAATGAGGTTCGTGACATTGTACAGGAGACAGGGATCCAGACCATTCCCATGGAAAAGAAATGCAAAAAAGCAAAATGGCTGTCTGGGGAGGCCTTACAGATAGCTGTGAAAAGAAGAGAGGTGAAAAGCAAAGGAGAAAAGGAAAGATATAAGCATCTGAATGCAGAGTTCCAAAGAATAACAAGAAGAGATAAGAAAGCCTTCTTCAGCGATCAATGCAAAGAAATAGAGGAAAACAACAGAATGGCAAAGACTAGAGATCTCTTCAAGAAAATTAGAAATACCAAGGGAACATTTCATGCAAAGATGGGCTCGATAAAGGACAGAAATAGTTCACAGTATTCTCTATCAAATAGAATTTTACATGATCAAGGAACAAGGAGATTCACAATTGAAAGAATATATCTACATGCTTACTTTTGTGTTGTTATTATGATAATGGACTTGAAATTGTTGAATACAAATGTTAAAACATGAGAGTTATATGGCTTTGAAACTTACTCCTAGTGTGCAAAATCTCTAATTTATGGAGAATGGTTCCAATTCCTTTTCAATATATTTTTGTCCATTTTATACTTTAGGTACACATAATAGAATCAATAATGTTAAGAACACTAACGATAATGGCTAACACTAACTGATTACTTATTGTAAGACATGCATGGACTAACTTAATCACAAACTGTTAACTGTCCACATTTTAAAGATGAGGAAACTGAGGCAGATAGACAACTTGAGGTGACTAAAATCTCACAACCTATAAATGTTAGAACTAGGATTCTGACCCAGAAACTACTATATCACATTTGGCCATATACATATATAGGTACATATACATGCTATTTTATTTTTTATTTTTATTTTTTTTTATTAAATTTATTTATTTATTTTTAATTTTTACTTTACAATTCTGTATTGGTTTTGGCATAGATTGACATGAATCCACCACAGGTGTACATGCGTTCCCAAACATGAGCCCCCCTCCCACCCCCCTCCCCACAACATCTCTCTGGGTCATCTCCGCGCGTCAGCCCCAAGCGTGTCATATCCTGCATCAGACATAGACTGGCATTTCGATTCTTACATGATAGTATACATGTTTCAATGCCATTCTCCCAAATCATCACACCCTCTCCCTCTCCCTCTGAGTCCAAAAGTCCGCTATACACATCTGTGTCTCTTTTGCTGTCCTGCATACAGGGTCATCATTGCCATCTTCCTAAATTCCATATATATGTGTTAGTATACTGTATTGGTGTTTTTCTTTCTGGCTCACTTCACTCTGTATAATCGGCTCCAGTTTCATCCATCTCATCAGAACTGATTCAAATGTATTCTTTTTAATGGCTGAGTAATACTCCATTGTGTATATGTACCACAGCTTTCTTATCCATTCATCTACTGATGGACATCTAGGTTGTTTCCATGTCCTGGCTATTATAAACAGTGCTGCGATGAACATTGGGGTACATGTGTCTCTTTCAATTCTGGTTTCCTCTGTGTGTATGCCCAACAGTGGGATTGCTGGGTCATAAGGCAGTTCTATTTGCAATTTTTTAAGGAATCTCCACACTGTTCTCCATAGTGGCTGTACTAGTTTGCATTCCCACCAACAGTGTAGGAGGGATCCCTTCTCTCCACATCCTCTCCAGCATTTATTGCTTGCAGATTTTTGGATTGCAGACATTCTGACTGGTGTGAAGTGGTACCTCATTGTGGTTTTGATTTGCATTTCTCTAATAATGAGTGATGTTGAGCATCTTTTCATGTGTTTGTTGGCCATCCGTATGTCTTCTTTGGAGAAATGTCTATTTAGTTCTTTGGCCCATTTTTTGATTGGGTCGTTTATTTTTCTGGAATTGAGCTGCAGGAGTTGCTTGTATATTTTTGAGATTAGTTGTTTGTCAGTTGCTTCATTTGCTATTATTTTCTCCCATTCGGAAGGCTGTCTTTTCACTTTGCTTATGTTTTCCTTTGTTGTGCAGAAGCTTTTAATTTTAATTAGATCCCATTTGTTTATTTTTGCTTTTATTTCCAGAATTCTGGGAGGTGGATCATAGAGGATCCTGCTGTGGTTTATGTCAGAGAGTGTCTTGCCTATGTTCTCCTCTAAGAGTTTTATAGTTTCTGGTCTTACATTTAGATCTTTAATCCATTTTGAGTTTATCTTTGTGTGCGGTGTTAGAAAGTGATCTAGCTTCATTCTTTTACAAGTGGTTGACCAGTTTTCCCAGCACCACTTGTTAAAGAGATTGTCTTTAATCCATTGTATATTCTTGCCTCCTTTGTCAAAGATAAGGTGTCCATATGTATGTGGATTTATCTCTGGGCTTTCTATTTTGTTCCATTGATCTATATGTCTGTCTTTGTGCCAATACCATACTGTCTTGAT
>NW_024072471.1:0-5365 GCF_014754425.2 Oryx dammah
ATTGGCCTTTCCGGAGGCCACAAGGGAGGGTCCCAGAGGTCCCCGTCCTAACTCGAGAAGGTCCCGCCGCAACTCGAGAAAATCCAGGAGGTTCTCCCCTCCAGGCGAGATGAGGCCCTTTTCCGCTGAGGCGTCTCCAGACAAATCACCCTTTCCCTCTTTAACTTCGAAACGGTCCATTACACCCTTGCTGCAACTCAAGAAGTTCCCCGACATACCCGCCTCCACTCGAGAGAAACACCGAGGGTCCCGCTCACATCAAGAGGAGCCCAGTTTCCTCCTCATAGCTCGAGATGAGGGATCCTATCCCTGCTTTTTCGGGAAAGGATTCCCGGCTTTCCTGTCGCATCTAGGAGGAGGCACCCTCCACAGGAAAGTCGAGAGGAACTCCAGGGGTCGTGCCACCATTCCCAATGTGCACAAAATGTCTCAGTCCACACCAGAAGAACCTGATTTCCCTGCACTTTCTCGACATGCACGCCGAAGATCGACTCACACCACAGTGGCACGTGTGACAATCCTGTCGGAAAGCCTCTCGGGAAAGCCTCCAAAGAATGCCACAGATCCCTGTATCAAGGTGCCGGGAAGCCTGCCACGGCTGCTCCAGCTCTTGAGGAAAGCGGACGTGCATGTCCCAACTAGAGACGTGGACTGACCCCCCTGTGGAGCCTCCAGTGGTACCCCAAGATCCATGTCAGCACTTTAGAGGACTCCTCAGGTTCCGGTCTCGATCCACACGAGGTCTTAGGCCCCGACACTTACTGGAGAGGTATCCCGAGAGGCCCCACGCAACTCGCATGGAGACTGGCCTTTTCTGAGGCCAAGATTGAAGGTCCCAGTGGTCCCCGTCGTAACTCGAGAAGGTCCCGCCGCAACTCGAGAAAATCCAGGAGGTTCTCCCCTCCAGGCGAGATGAGGCCTTTTTCCGATGAGGCGTCTCCAGACAAATCACCCCTTCCCTCTTGAACATCGAAACGGTCCTTTACACCCTTGCTGCAACTCAAGAAGTTCCCCGACATACCCGCCTCCACTCGAGAGGAACACCGAGGGTCACGCTCTCATCAAGAGGAGCCCCGTTTCCTCCTCATAGCTCGAGATGAGGGTTCCTTTCCCTGCTTCGTCGGGAAAGGACTCCCCATTTTCCTGTTACATCTCGGAGGATGTGCTCTCCACAGGAAAGTCGAGAGGAACTCCAGGGGTCGTGCCACCATTTCCAATGTGCACAAAATGTCTCAGTCCACTCCATGAGAACCTGATTCCCCTGCACTTCCTCGACAAGCACGCCGAGGATCGACTCACACCACAGTGGCACCTGTGACAGCCCTGTCGGAAAGCCTCTGGGGAAAGCCTCCAAAGAATGCCACAGATCCCTGTATCAAGGTGCCGGGAAGTCTGCCACGGCTGCTCCTGCTCGTGAGGAAAGCGGACGTGCATGTCCCCACTCGAGACGAGGACTGACCCCCCTGTGGAGCCTCCAGTGGTACCCCAAGGTCCATGTCAGCACTTTAGAAGAATCCTCAGGTTCCGGTCTCGATCCACACGAGGTCTTAGGCCCCGACACTTACTGGAGAGGAATCCCGAGAGGCCCCACGCAACTCGCATGGAGACTGGCCTTTCCTGAGGCCAAGAGGGAGGGTCCCAGAGGTCCCCGGCGTAACTCCAGAAGGTCCCGCCACAACTCGAGAAAATCCAGGAGGTTCTCCCTTCCAGGCGAGATGAGGCCCTTATCCACTGAGGCCTCTCGAGGCAAATCACATCTTCCCACTTGAACTTCGAAAGGGTTCTTCACACCCTTGCTACAACTCCAGAAGTTCCCTGACATACCCGCCTCCACTCGAGAGGAACACCGAGGGTCCCGCCCACATCAAGAGGAGCCCCGTTTCCTCCTCATAGCTCGAGATGAGGGATCCTTTCCCTGCTTCGTCGGGAAAGGATTCCTGGCTTTCCTGTCGCATCTCGGAGGAGGCACTCTCCACAGGAAAGTCGAGAGGAACTCCAGGCGTCGTGCCACCATTCCCAATGTGCATAAAATGTCTCAGTCCACTCCAGAAGAACCTGATTTCCCTGCACTTCCTCGACATGCACGCCGAGGATCGACTCACACCACAGTGGCACGTGTGACAGCCCTGTCGGAAACCCTCGCGGGAAAGCCTCCAAAGAATGCCACAGATCCCTGTATCAAGGCGCCAGGAAGACTGCCACGGCTGCTCCAGCTCGTGAGGAAAGCGGACGTGCATGTCCCCACTCGAGATTAGGACTGACCCCCCTGTGGAGCCTCCAGTGGTACCCCAAGATCCATATCAGCACTTTAGAGGAATCCTCAGGTTCCGGTCTCGATCCACAAGAAGTCTTAGGCCCCGACACTTACTGGAGAGGAATCCCGAGAGGCCCCAGGCAACTCGCATGGAGACTGGCCTTTCCTGAGGCCAAGAGGGAGGGTCCCAGAGGTCCCCGTCGTAACTCAAAAAGGTCCCGCCGCAACACGAGAAAATCCATGAGGTTCTCCCCTCCAGGCGAGATGAGGCCCTTTTCCTCTGAGGCGTCTCCAGACAAATCACCCCTTCCCTCTTGAACTTCGAAAAGTTCCTTTACACCCTTACTGCAACTCAAGAAGTTCCCTGACATACCCGCCTCCACTCGAGAGGAACACCGAGGGTCCCGCCCACATCAAGATGAGCCCCGTTTCCTCCTGGTAGCTCGAGATGAGGGATCCTTTCCCTTCTTTGTTGGGAAAGGATACCCGGCTTTCCTGTCTCATCTAGGAAGAGGCACCCTCCACAGGAAAGTCGAGAGGAACTCCAGAGGTCGTGCCACCATTCCCAATGTGCACAAAATGTCTCAGTCCACACCAGAAGAACCTGATTTCCCTGCACTTCCTCCACATGCACGCCGAGGATCGACTCACACCACAGTGGCACGTGTGACAGCCCTGTCGGAAAGCCTCGCGGGAAAGCCTCCAAAGAATGCCACAGATCCCTGTATCAATTAGCCGCGAAGCCCGCCACGGCTGCTCCACCTCGTGAGGAAAGCGGACGTGCATGTCCCCACTCGAGACGAGGACTGACCCCCCTGTGGAGCCTCCAGTGGTACCCCAAGATCCATGTCAGCACTTTAGAAGAGTCCTCAGGTTCCATCATCGAATCCACATGAGGTCTTAGGCGCCGGCACCGAATCCAGAGAAATCCCTACAGACCCTTCGCAACTCGCATGGAGACTGGCCTTTCCTGAGGCCACAAGGGAGGGTCCCTGATGTCCCTGTCATAACTCGAGAAGGTCCCGCCGCAACTGGAGAAAATCCAGAAGGTATTCCCCTCCAGGCGACATGAGCCCGTTTTCCTGCTGAGGCCTCTCTTGGCAAATCACCCTTCTATCTTGAACTTCAAAAGGATCCTTCGCAACATTTCTGCAACTCAAGAAGTTCCCCGACATACTTGCTTCCACTCGAGATGAGCACCTAGGATCCCGCGCACATCAAGAGGAGCCCCGTTTCCTCCAAATAGCTAGAGATGAGGGTGGCTTTCCCTGGTTCTTCGGGAAACGATTCCCGATTTTCCTGTTACATCTCAGAGGAGGCGCTCTCCACAAGAAAGTCGAGAGAAACTCCAGGGTTCGTGCCACAATTCCCAATGTGCACAAAATATCTCAGTTCACTCCAGAAGAACCTGATTTCCCTGCACTTCCTCGACATGCACGCCGAGGATCGACTCACACCACAGTGGCTCGTGTGAGGGCCTTGTCGGAAAGCCTTGTGGGAAACCCTCCAAAGAATGCCACAGATCCATCTATCAAGGCGCCAGAAAACCTGCCACGCCTGCACCAGCTCGTGAGGAAGGCGGAAGTGCACGTCCCCACGCGAGATGAGGACTGACTCCCCTGTGGAGCCTCCAGAAGTACCCCAATTCCATGTCAGCACTGGAGAGGAATTCTCAGGTTCCGTCATAGATTCCACACTAGGTCTTAGCACCCTGCACCGACTGTAGAGGAATCCCACAGGCCCATCACAACCCGCATGGAGACTGGACTTTACTGAGGGTACAAGTGAGGGTCGCAGAGGTCCCCGTCGTAACTCGAGAAGTCCCGAAGCAGCTCGAGAAAATCCAGGAGGTTCTCCGCTCCAGGCGAGATGAGGACCTTTTCCGCTGAGGCGTCTCCAGACAAATCACCCCTTCCCTCTTGAACTTCGAAACGGTCCTTTACACCCTTGCTACAACTCCAGAAGTTCCCCTACATACCCGCCTCCACTCGAGAGGAACACCGAGGGTCCCGCCCACATCAAGAGGAGCCCCGTTTCCTCCTCATAGCTCGAGATGAGGGTTCCTTTCCCTGCTTCGTCGGGAAAGGACTCCCCATTTTCCTGTTACATCTCGGAGGATGCGCTCTCCACAGGAAAGTCGAGAGGAACTCCAGGGGTCGTGCCACCATTTCCAATGTGCACAAAATGTCTCAGTCCCCTCCATGAGAACCTGAATTCCCTGCACTTCCTCGACATGCACGCCGAGGATCGACTCACACCACAGTGGCACGTGTGACAGCCCTGTCGGAAAGCCTCTGGGGAAAGCCTCCAAAGAATGCCACAGATCCCTGTATCAAGGCACCGGGAAGCCTGCCACGGCTGCTCCAGCTCGTGAGCAAAGCGGACGTGCATGTCCCTACTCGAGACGAGGACTGACCCCCCTGTGGAACTTCCAGTGGTACCCCAAGATCTATGTCAGCACTTTAGAGGAATCCTCAGGTTCCGGTCTTGATCCACACGAAGTCTTAGGCCCCGAAACTTACTGGAGAGTAATCCCGAGAGGCACTACGCAACTCGCATGGAGACTGGCCTTTCCTGAGGCCAAGAGGGAGTGTCCCAGAGGTCCCCGTCGTAACTCGAGAAGGTCCCGCCGTAACTCGAGAAAATCCAGGAGGTTCTCCCCTCCAGGCGAGATGAGGCCCTGTTCCGCTGAGGTGTCTCCAGACAAATCACCCCTTCCCTCTTGAACTTCGAAACGGTCCTTTACACCCTTGCTGCAACTCAAGGAGTTCCCCGACATAACCGCCTCTACTCGAGAGGAACACCGAGGGTCCCGCTCACATCAAGAGGAGCCCCGTTTCCTCCTCATAGCTCGAGATGAGGGATCCTTTCCCTGCTTTGTCGGGAAAGGATTCCCGGCTTTCCTGTTGCATCTAGGTGGAGGCACTCTCCACAGGAAAGTCGAGAGGAACTCCAGGGTTCGTGCCTACATTCCCAATGTGCACAAAATGTCTCAGTCCACACCAGAAGAACCTGATTTCCCTGCACTTCCTCGACATGCACGCCGAGGATCGACTCACACCAGAGTGGCACGTGTGACAGCCCTGTCGGAAAGCCTCTGGGGAAAGCCTC
>NW_024072472.1:0-5362 GCF_014754425.2 Oryx dammah
GTCAGCGGCACGGGGACGCTGTCGCAGAGCTACCAGTACGAGGTGTGCCTGACTGGAGGTACCGGGACCGGCGAGTTCAAATTCCTGAAGCCAGTTGTACCCAACTTTCAGAGCCATTTTCCCAGGCCAGAAATGAACCCCCAATTTTAGGGAAGACTTTAGTTTCAGTATTCAGTGACAATAGTTGATTTTAATATTCCAAATAGTTTAAATTGATGATGGTTAAAGGTTTTTCTGGCAACTTACCATGAACCTTTAAAACACTGATTTCCAAAATTTGTTTTTAAAAATGCTATCTTTTTCTTATTACTGTAACAAGATTAATGGTCCTAAATGTTGCCTGAAAACAATGATGAAGTCAATAGCTGTACAAACCCTTGTTCTGGCATAGCTTAGATCTATATGAAGAAAAAACAATGGTAAATTATTATCAGTTGTATTCGCTTAATTTTTTCTGCATAGTTTTTAACAAGTAAGTATTAAGAGCACTACCGTACTAACACATTGAGCCATGACTAATATGAAAGGAGAGAGAACTGGTACAGTGAGAATCTGGTTCTTGCTTTATTCTGCTGTCATAGCACTTTGATCATATTTTCTCTTAAAATGTTATACTAATTGTGTTTCATTAATATACCAATGTTAGTTTTAATATAATTGTTTTAATTGCTTTTCATTTAGTTTCACTGGTGTTAAAAGGGGAGAAAAAGCTACACTGTTTATCCAGTGAGATGAAAGGGCATAGCAGGAAACTGGCTTTTCCCACTTGAGAAACACTGATCATCCATGACAGAGTATGCAGTAGCCGCTTAAACTCCATTCATCTTTTCTTCTTTAGTAACAGATCCCCAAATTTCATTTAGAACATTAATGTACTTAGTTAAAAGAAAACATTTTCCCAACCTTCTTGGCAGCTATAATAAAGCATTTGACTAGGTTACTGTCAAAGAAATGTAAATGAGAATGTTCTAAGAGAATTTCAGAAAGGCCTTTAAAAGCAAGGTGATTCATCTAGGAAGTGACGGGGGCGGGCGGGGTGGGGGTCCCTTTTGTCTTTCTCTGCCTCTGCTGCTTGAAATGTGTGAGTAACATTTGGAATGTAATGTCATATTGAGCCATAAAGCAAAACTAAAGATGGAAACAATGGTTCAAGACAGTCAGTGTAGCATAAACTCTAAAGATATGAGGATCCCTGATAATCAGAGTCATGTCATCCCTGAATTGCCTACTTCTGAGCTTTTTTTACTTGGGAAATAAAGGGATTTCTGTCTCATTTAAGCCTCTATTTTCGTTTTGTGCTACCTCCAGTAGAATCCAATCCTAATGCTCTCACAGTAAGATAGTGTGTTGAAATATTATATAATACAGTAGAATCCACAACTCTTAAGTGTAAGAGAATTTGATGTAACTGATCTTTGTCATTTTTTCTTGATCACTAATTTAGAGTGAGGAGTGCTTTATGTTCATTATCTTTATAATCCTCTGCCAAACCCTAAGGAAGTTGACATATTATCTCCTCTTTTACTTGCACACAATTTGGAAGTAATAAATGAAAAAAATGTGAAATATATTCTAAGTCTACTTGAATTGAGTACCCCAGTTCTTAACCCAGATGCTATCCTGGCAAGCACTAACTGGTAGCACTGTCTTCGAAACTGAGAAAGTGAAATTCTTTTTCATGAACTAAACTCACATGTAGAAATGTAACTTTTAGTCTATTCCTTGATTTTGGTTCTGTACTCACAGTGCTCTGAACCAATGAACCCAAAGTTCTTATAGCAGCATTGACCTAAGTAAGCTGGATCAGATACCACAGTTGACCTTCATCATGATCCAATCAGTCTGATTATATTCCTGTACCTTCTCAACATATCACATTCATTACTGCAGAAATGAATGCTCTGAATAGAGAGTAGAATTAACCCTATGGTTGTATTTTTGTACTATTTCTTCAGTCTTTTTCTGTCAATCCTAACATACATACTCTTTTTTTGAAAGTTTATTATACACAATTTGTAAGTTCCTTACTCAGATTAAAATACTATATTCACATTAGCTGACTATTTGTTTAGAAGCAGTAGCTATTCTAGTATTACTTCTGAATGAAATAATTTCAGAAAAGTATGAGCAATTATGTGGCAGAATTTTTATCACTAAACAATTTAGAGATTCTGGAATGTTAATAGAGCCAATAGGCTCTAGTAATTTTCTGTTAAAATTAACCATATGGCTTTGACGACATCTCTTTAAAAAATTATACTGAAAAAAGATTTAGAGGGTCATAAATGACTATTTTGAAAAAATGGATCACAAGAGCTGAATCAGACATTCTTCAGCATTTGCTCTGATAATGCTATTCTTGTAGAGTGATGAATTTTTGCTGACTTGGATGCTGGGTGCATGAAAATTCATGTTTATGTGTATTAGTTTTGTATTGCTACTATTAAAAATTACCACAAACATAGTTGCTCCAAACAATAAAAATGTACTACTCTATAGTTCTGTAGGTGTGATGTCTGACATGAGTCTGACTGGGCTAAATTCAGGATGTTAGCAGGGATGCATCTTTCTGGTGGCTCTAGAGGAGAATTAATTTCTTGGTCTTTTCCAGCTTTTAGATGCTGCCTATATTACTTGACTCATGGTCTCTCGCATCTACATTCAAAGCCAGCAACACTCTGTCCCTTACTCCAGTTCTTCTATAATCATATCTCCCTTGATCATAGCCAGGAAATGTTCTATCTGTAGATAATCCAGATAATCCAAGATAACCTCTCCTTCACAGGGTCCTCAATTTAATTACATCTATGAATTCTCTTTTGACATGTAAGGTAACATTATTACAGATTTTGGGAATTAGGGCATGGATATCTTTGGGTAGGTGGCCATTATTCTGCTTACTGTTGGCTGCTTGAAAGAAAATTATCCAGTCTGGCAGTACCACCTATGGCCAAAGAAAGGCATACAAAGACCTTTGTGACAGGAGTTTAGACATTATTGATTAGATCCTTTTACCTTAGACAAAGTATTAGACAAACTTCTAAAGATAGTTAAAACACTGAGTTTATAAATATATTATGAATCTTTACCAAAATTCAATTTTAATTATAAAACTGGAAAATCTGAACTAAAGGGTATGGGTTTGAGGTAGAAAATGTTCTAAAATTGACTGTGGTTGTGGATGTGAATATACTAAAAGCCACTGAATTATACATTCTGAATGTATAATTTTATGGTATGTGAATTACATCTCATTAAAGCTGTTTTTAAAAAGGAATAAAACAAATCATTCTCTCTCATGATTTTTTTTTAATCCAAAAACATGGCAGGCCTAATAACTATTAGACTCCCTTTTGGGGAAGTTTTGGAACATGAAACTTTTGGAAACCCATGAAACATACAAGTTTTGAAAACTCACTGTCCTCAGATTTTGGTGCTGGAATGAAGAAGTAATATTCTTTAATAAGGCATTGGTAAAATACTCTCTTTAGAAACATAATTAATTGCAATTTTGCAATGTCTACTCATAATTCTATAATATTTACCATGAAAATGATGTACTAAAGTGTATATTCTTTTTAGCTTAAATGGTAATTATTTTATTTAATCATTAACTCTGAACATTAACATAAATGAAGGTTTGCTCTTTGTACTTCTGTGCAACAACACAGCTCTTCCTGAACTCATAAAAGCCATATGGAAATAGAACTTAGTGTTTTAAATTAAAGAACACAGTTGACAACCTATTTGGTACATTTAGGAGAACTGTGCAGTGTTAAACCAGTAAAGATGAGACAGAACGCATGGTGGCGCTGCAGGTTAAGGCGATAAAAAAGAGACTCGCCTTAAAAACAGTAGCTCCAGTATCCAGCTAGTTTCACACTGCCTGGAAACTGCCTGAAGAATAGCTTTCTCAGCCAGAGCGAAAGTGAGTGTGAAACCTCTCTAAAACTATATTTCGTGACAAAGCTCTGACCTGCTAGGGCTACCAGGATCTTGGGCATAGATGAAGCTCCTGTGAACCCAGTTGTCAGGAAACAGCAATGGAGACTGGACCGATGCACAATCGCAGACAAAGGCAAGTCCTAGTTTTCTTTGTTTGCCTGAGCATGTCTTGGGGGAGTGCTGATTTGGGGCCCTATTCAGTAGTAGAAGAAACAGAGAAAGGGTCCTTTGTGGCAAATTTAGCAAAAGACCTGGAGTTGGGGTTGGCAGAGATGGCTACTCGAGCGGTCCGGATCATTTCCCAGGGGAACAAAGAGCATTTGCAGCTCAAGGTTCAGACGGGGGATTTGCTCCTAAATGAGAAGCTAGATCGAGAGGAGCTATGCGGTCCAACTGAGCCTTGCATACTACATTTCCAAGTATTAATGGAAAAACCTTTAGAGATATTCCAGGCAGAACTGAGGGTGAAGGACATCAATGATCATTCCCCCGTGTTCAATGAAAGAGAAATTATTCTAAAAATACCGGAAAACAGTCCTACAGGAACTGCATTCCCTCTGAGTAATGCTCTAGACTTGGATGTAGGCAGCAACAATATTCAGAACTATACAATCACCCCCAACTTCCATTTCCGGGTTATAACCCACAATCGCAGCGATGGCAGAAAATACCCTGAGCTGGTGTTGGACAAAGAGCTGGATCGGGAGGAGGAGCCCGAAATCTCATTAACGCTGACAGCGCTGGATGGCGGCTCTCCACCAAGGTATGGGACAGCCCAGGTTCGCATTGAAGTGGTGGACATCAACGATAACGCCCCTCAGTTTCAGCAGTTGCTCTACAAGGTGCATATTCCTGAAAACAGCCCCGTCGGCTCCCTGGTTGTCACTGTTTCTGCCAGCGATGTAGACAGTGGACTCAATGGGAAAATATCATACACATTCTTTCAGCCTTCTGAAGATATTAGTAAAACTTTGGAGGTAAATCCAAACACAGGCGAAATTCGACTGAGAAAACAAATAGATTTTGAAACAGTTCTCTCTTATGAAGTGGACGTCAAGGCCACTGATGGGGGCGGCCTCTCAGGAAAATGCACTCTTCTCCTGCAAGTAGTGGACGTGAATGACAATCCTCCGGAAGTGACAGTATCTGCACTTAACAGCCCCATCCCAGAGAACTCCCCTGAAATTGTAGTTGCTGTTTTCAGTGTTTCAGATCCTGACTCTGGGGACAATGGGAAAACAACTTCCTCCATACAAGATGACCTTCCTTTTCTTCTAAAACCTTCAGTAAAGAACTTCTACACCTTAGTAACGGAGAGAACACTGGACAGAGAGGAAAGAGCAGAGTACAACATCACCATCACGGTCACTGACATGGGAACCCCCAGACTGAAAACCGAGCACAACATAACCGTGCT
>NW_024072473.1:0-5361 GCF_014754425.2 Oryx dammah
CCTGGAGGGAGGGAGAGGCTTGCCTCGCAGAGAACTGGGGCTGAGCGGGGAAGCCCAGAGACCTGGTCTCTGAGGTGAGTGCTGGAAGGAACATGGCGCGTGTGTTTTCCCACAGGAAACATGACAGAGTGTCCTGGCCACTTTGGTCACATTGAGCTGGCCAAGCCTGTGTTCCACGTTGGCTTCCTGGTCAAGACTATGAAAGTTTTGCGCTGTGTCTGCTTCTTCTGCTCCAAGTTGCTTGTGGACTCTGTGAGTGGGAGACAGGCTCTGGCCAGGGGGAAGGGTTGCTGCGGGGTGGTAGGGAGGCAGGGGAGAGGCCCCAACTGACCCCACTCTGTCTGCTCTGTTCCCAGAACAACCCGAAAATCAAGGACATCTTGGCTAAGTCCAAGGGGCAGCCCAAGAAGCGGCTCACACATGTCTATGACCTCTGCAAGGGGAAAAACATCTGCGAGGGCGGGGAGGAGATGGACAACAAGTTTGGTGTGGAGCAGCCTGAGGGCGATGAAGATTTGACCAAAGAAAAGGTAGCTGGGGCTGCCCAGACTGTTGGGGGCAGGCGAGGTGCAGGGTGGTCTTGGAGGGGGAAAAGGGAGAAGGCAGCAGAAGCGGCAGGACCTGAAGGTCACAGAAGAGCGACGGGCTGGCAAACCCACCCTCTGGGCTCTGATGGCCTCTCTGTCCCATTGGTAGGGCCACGGTGGCTGCGGTCGGTACCAGCCCCGGATCCGGCGCTCCGGCCTGGAGCTATATGCAGAATGGAAGCATGTCAATGAGGACTCTCAAGAGAAGAAGATCCTGTTGAGCCCCGAGCGGGTGCATGAGATCTTCAAGCGCATCTCCGACGAGGAGTGCTTTGTCCTGGGCATGGAGCCGCGCTACGCCCGGCCTGAGTGGATGATTGTCACCGTGCTGCCCGTGCCCCCGCTCTCCGTGCGGCCCGCTGTCGTGATGCAGGGCTCTGCCCGCAACCAGGTCAGCAGCTGTGGGGCCTGCCTTCATAGCTAGGCTGGGTATCTGGGCAAAGGTGTGTGTGGGAGTGGGGTGGGGAAGGTGTGCGGGGTGCCAGACAGATCATCCTGGCCTGAAGACACCTGCCACTTGCTGGCTGTATGACCTTTAGTGAGCCCCTTAAGGAGGTTAAAGCCCATCAAGGTTCTCTGGATCTGTGAGCCGAGAGCCCAGAGCTGCCACCCAGGGTGGTGGTAGGGGGCAGGGGTGAGAGACGCTGTATGCTGGCACGTGCAGGGTGGCTGGACGGTGACAGTGCTGACCTCTGCCTTAGGACGACCTGACCCACAAACTGGCCGACATTGTCAAGATCAACAATCAGCTTCGGCGCAATGAGCAGAACGGCGCAGCTGCCCATGTCATCGCTGAGGACGTGAAGCTCCTCCAGTTCCACGTGGCCACCATGGTGGACAATGAGCTGCCTGGCTTGCCTCGTGTGAGTCAGCAGGGTCCCCGAGCCTGGAGGCTGGGAGAAAGGGGAGGGGCCCAGGGTGGGGGCCAGTGCTGACTGCTGGGGTGCCCCCCGCCCTTTGTCTCCTCACAGGCCATGCAGAAGTCTGGGCGTCCCCTCAAGTCCCTGAAGCAGCGATTGAAGGGGAAGGAAGGCCGTGTGCGTGGGAACCTGATGGGCAAGCGTGTGGACTTCTCAGCCCGCACTGTCATCACCCCCGACCCCAACCTCTCCATTGACCAGGTCGGCGTGCCACGCTCCATTGCCGCCAACATGACCTTTGCGGAGATCGTCACCCCCTTCAACATTGACAGGTGTGCCCAGTTCAGAAGCCCTGCCTGGAGGGGCCAGGAAGACAGCGGTGCTCTCCCAACTTTGAGAGAGCTTTGAAGTTGAGACATTCAAGTGCCACTTGTGGCCTTGGGGGAGGAGTAACGGCAGGGCTTTTTGGAGAGTGATTTATTCATTCCACCTCTCTCCTTAGACTTCAGGAACTAGTGCGCAGGGGGAACAGCCAGTACCCGGGAGCCAAGTACATCATCCGGGACAACGGTGATCGCATTGACCTGCGTTTCCACCCCAAGCCCAGTGACCTTCACCTGCAGATCGTCCAAAAGTCACGTAACAGCCTGTGGGTCCGGCTGGAACGGGCCAGCTGAGGCTGTCCTGTTTTATTAGAGTCTGTCTTTCAGAAAGGCTCCTGCTGTCCCAGGCAAGCTTGTAGCTGCCAGCTGCTGGCGTTGGCAGTGGGGGTGGGGGTCACAAAAACCCACGGGTAGTGTGAGGGACACATGGCAGGAACGGGAGATTGGCGGGGGTGGGGGGGGTGCCTGGAGCAAAAGGTTTCATGGTCAGAGCACCTTGAGGTTTTGTCCCCCAGCAGACTTCCCTGAGGTTTGAGTACTGTGTCTTCGTTTTCTCTGATAACCTGGAATCTGGCCTAGGACCTGGCCCAGAGCAGGTGCTTAGTGAGCATTTTAAGTGAAATGACACCACAGCGCGCCTGTCTCGAGCATCTCAGGCCACTGTGACTTCACTCTTAGCACTCCTCCTTGACTGAGGTTTCTCCCGCCTCTCACCTCCCTAGGTGGAACGGCACATGTGTGATGGGGACATTGTTATCTTCAACCGGCAGCCAACTTTGCACAAAATGTCCATGATGGGTCATCGGGTTCGCATCCTGCCCTGGTCCACTTTTCGCTTGAATCTTAGGTCCGTCTGCCTGCTGAGTGAGGTGGTGGGTCTGGGCTGCTCCCTGGGTTTCACTGGAGTGTCTCCCCGACTCACCCTCCTCTTTCACTGTAGCGTGACAACTCCATACAATGCTGACTTCGACGGGGATGAGATGAACTTACACCTGCCGCAGTCCCTGGAGACGCGGGCTGAGATCCAGGAGCTGGCCATGGTGCCACGCATGATTGTCACCCCCCAGAGCAATCGTCCGGTCATGGGCATTGTGCAGGACACATTGACTGCAGTGCGCAAATTTACCAAGAGGGATGTCTTCCTGGAGCGGGTGTGTGATCTGGGACAGGTGGAGGCGGGGAGAACCTGACCTGGGTGGGCAGGGCCCAGCACAGCAATGGCACCCCACTCCCGTACTCTTGCCTGGAAAATCCCATGGATGGAGGAGCTTGGTAGGCTGCAGTCCATGGGATCACTAAGAGTCGGACACGACTGAGTGACTTCACTTTCACTTTTCACTTTCATGCATTGGAGAAGGAAATGGCAACCCACTCCACTGTTCTTGCCTGGAGAATCCCAGTAACCGGGGAGCCTGGTGGGCTGCTGTCTGTGGGGTCGCACAGAGTCAGACATGACTGAAGCGACTTAGCAGCAGCAGCAGCAGACCTGTATGTGAGACAGTGGAAGGGAACGGGCTTAGCAAAGATCAAGGCCGAAAACAGTACATGGCCTTAGCTCCATGTTTAGTTTCTTAAAATGTTGTGTAATTTCAGATATCCTCTGGAAAGTAAAGGCAAAGAGAGAAATAAGACTTTGTTAAAATTCTATTTCTTTTTCTTTTGTCTTTATTTTCTAATTATTAAAAGTAGTTTGTAGTTACTGTTTAAAGAAAAGACTGAAATTTTGAGCTATCACAGTGAATTTTTTCAGTGAAAGTTTGGCAGAGACTTCTTTGCCACTTTTTGCCTCTAAAATCTGGCTTTCCCCCTTTGGCAGGGAGGCCTCCCCTGGCATTCACAAGTGTGGATGCCTGCAGTTCTGACTTGTGTCTCTCTTATTATTTTCCTCCCAGGGGGAGGTGATGAACCTCCTGATGTTCTTGTCCACGTGGGATGGGAAGGTCCCACAGCCAGCCATCCTGAAGCCCCGGCCCCTGTGGACGGGGAAGCAGATCTTCTCCCTCATCATACCCGGCCACATCAACTGTATCCGCACCCATAGCACCCACCCCGATGATGAGGACAGCGGCCCTTACAAGCACATCTCTCCCGGGGATACTAAGGTGGGGCCTGGCTTCCTGATGCAACGGGCAGGGCTTCAGACCCGGGAGCACCAGCAGGGGCCATGAGCAGTGCTCTCTCTGTAGGTGGTGGTGGAGAATGGCGAGCTGATCATGGGCATCTTGTGTAAGAAGTCTCTGGGCACGTCGGCCGGCTCCCTGGTCCACATCTCTTACCTTGAGATGGGTCACGACATCACTCGCCTCTTCTACTCCAACATTCAGACTGTCATCAACAACTGGCTCCTCATTGAAGGTAAGTCTAGGGCTCCACCAAGTTCTGTCTACAAATCCTGTCTCTCTCACTGCTGACTGCTCTTCTCCCCTCCCCTTCTCTTTCCTCCTTGGCTTTGGTTCCCTCCATCTATGCTCTTGGCTGTGAGTCCGTCTCATGTTTCTTGGGAACCCAAAGAAGGTGTTGCTGATGCTTCTCCTCATTTCCAGGTCATACCATTGGCATTGGGGACTCCATCGCTGATTCTAAGACTTACCAAGACATTCAGAACACTATTAAGAAGGCCAAGCAGGATGTAATAGAGGTGAGAGCAGATGCTGGGTAGAGACTGAACCAGGGCCTCCCAGTGGCTTTGAACTGAGGAGGAGTGAAAGGGACCAGCAGAGGTCAATGTCCCCCTGAGAGTTGTGCCTCCTACTTTGCACCAGGTCATTGAGAAGGCACATAACAATGAGCTGGAGCCCACGCCAGGGAACACCCTGCGGCAGACATTTGAGAACCAGGTGAACCGCATTCTCAACGATGCCCGAGACAAGACCGGCTCCTCCGCCCAGAAATCACTGTCTGAATACAACAACTTTAAGTCTATGGTCGTGTCTGGGGCCAAAGGTTCCAAGATCAACATCTCCCAGGTGGGGAGCCTTTTTTTTCCAGGAGAAGGTCCCTTGGAGGTGGGAGGAGGAAAGGAGGGGTGTCCTGCTAGGGGGGTGCACTGAGAAACTCGAGGGAGGGGATGCAGCCCAGCTTTTCTGTTCCCCAGGTCATTGCTGTCGTCGGGCAGCAGAACGTGGAGGGCAAGCGGATCCCATTTGGATTCAAGCACCGGACCCTGCCTCACTTCATCAAAGATGACTATGGGCCTGAGAGCCGAGGCTTTGTGGAGAACTCCTACCTGGCCGGCCTCACGCCCACCGAGTTCTTCTTCCATGCCATGGGGGGCCGTGAGGGGCTGATCGACACAGCTGTCAAGACTGCTGAGACTGGTGAGGCCCCAACCACCAGCCAGTCCCAGAGAGAAGCCCAGGCAGAGAAAGCCTTGGGGGTTTGAGTGGGGTTCTCAGGTTGAAGTCTTCAGTCTCCAGGGAAGTCATTTTGGCCTCTCTGGACAGACCAGAGACTGAAGGTTAAGAGTCAGGCAGACCTGGCTGCACTGTGGCATTCCATGTCATGAGGATGGAGCCTGAGGCTCTCTGCTCC
>NW_024072474.1:0-4994 GCF_014754425.2 Oryx dammah
TGTCCCTTGCATTGCAAGGTGGATTCTTAACCACTGAACCATCAGGAGAGTCCACTCTGCTTTGATTTTAACTCAACTCTGACATCTCTTAAAGCAGAGAGCTCACCAGATCCACGTGTGTTTGAGAACTCAGGGCCCAGCCCATGGCTGGTTCCTGCAAATGTGTGTGGGATGGGAGAGCCAGGCCGCCATCCCTTCCTGGGGCCCAGCCCCATCTCCCCGTCCACAGTAGTGACTTTGGAAACCATGCTGGAGTCCTGGGGGTCTTGACCGAAGACTTTGAGAGCAGGCTGGGGCTCCCCGGCCGGGCCCCCGCTCAGCTGGCCCTTCTGCCTGCAGGGCATGTACAACGCCACCACCCGGCAGGTGGAGACGGAGCTCCTGCCCTGCCTCCGGCACTTTGGACTGAGGTTCTACGCCTACAACCCTCTGGCTGGTACAGGCTGCGGGCACAGGCTCCCCTGGGCGGGAGGGCCTTCCTGACCCCGTTTCTGCCCCTTCCTGACCCGGGAGAAGCCTGGCCCCAGGCCTGGGAAGGGGAGGGGTTTGCCAGGACCTCCATCCGTCCTGGTTCCCCGCAATCACCCCCACTTCTAGCCAGATGGGCTCTGGGGCAGTGCTTGGGGGTCTGACTGCAGCCTTCCCGCAGGAGGCCTGCTGACCGGCAGGTACAAGTACGAGGACAAGGACGAGAAACAGCCCGTGGGCCGCTTCTTTGGGAACAGCTGGGCAGAGGTCTACAGGAATCGGTGAGCTGGGGGCGGACGGCACCAGGACGGGCGAGGTGGGAGGGGTCCCCATAGTCTGAAAGTGGGGCGTCCCTGGGGCTGCTTTCCTTTCAAGGCCTTCCCTTGCTGCCTGGGCCTAGCTCTCTTGATTCCTGGAGGAATTAGGAAACCCTCTGCAAGGCTTCCTTTTGTTTTCTTGGGACCTCCGTGAGGAATGCCGATCCCTGGGCCTTATGGCCGACCTTCCAAGTCATAACTCATGCCTAAGAAAACTGGTCACCTGCCAAGGAGGAAAGACAGGGCCCCGGATGGAGGAACAGGAGGCCTGGGGCCGGGCTGTGCCCCCGTCCTGGCTTCCTGTTTCTCCAGGTAAAGTAAGGGCAGGGTTTGAGTGCTTCAGAGCAGAGACATCCTTGAGGTCTCTGGTGAGGGAGCCAGCGTCCTGGGTGGTTCTGTTGCCCAGAAAAGCAGGAGACGCCCTGCTCGAGGGGACCCTGGCCCCTCCATGCTACGGGGGCTTCCTGGGTTGCTCTTAGGCAGTGGCCCCCGTGTAACCCGTGGTCCTGACCCCGTGCTACCGTCCCCACCTGTCCAGCTACTGGAAGGAGCACCACTTCGAGGGCATCACCCTGGTGGAGAAGGCCCTGCAGGCTGCGTATGGCACCAGCGCGCCCAGCATGGCCTCAGCCGCCCTCCAGTGGATGTACCACCATTCCCAGCTCCAGGTAACCTCCCCCCGCCCCCACCATCCCTGGAAGCCCTGCCCCTGCTCTCTTTGAGGAGCCAGCATGATTTCTAAGTCGTTTTTCCCTCTGAAATCTCTCTGGTCCAGTTCTCAGGCAGCCTTCCTGTTCTGGGTAGCTGCCGGAGACCCAGGCCCTGTCGTGAGGGCTTTACAAGCATGGATTGAACGATTGCTTAGGCCTGATGAAGTGGGATTCTTCCAGTTTTACTGATGAGCACACAGCTGTGAATGGGAGAGAAAGCTGTCACGGACTTTCTATACAGCCCGCTGGGCCTGCTCCTCTGGGGGAGTGGGGGTTCCCTCTCTTTGGTGTCCCCTGTCTTCCTGGCTAAACCTTTTCTCCAGCTGCAGCCGTACACAGTTGCATAGTGTCTGGCATGTATACAGCAGGTTTTCAATAGATGGGAGTTAGGTGCTTTGTGTAATTTCTCATTCCCATAAGCACGGTGAAAACTGAGATCTGAGTCTTGGGGGTTAAAAAGCAAAACCAAGTTTACACAGCCGCTGATGGCAGAACCGGGCTCTGAACTGAGGTCTGAATGAGGATGAACATCGTGGCAGCAGAGGAAAGAAGAGAGGATTCGGGGTCACATAGTTACGAATGTTGAAGATACCATAAGTGGTTGTACAACTATTGATAGCTTACGGTGAACGATGTCGGCTTCTTGATCTCCAAAGTAGATTTAGCTTAGGGAACAGGGACCGGGCTTGATCTCTCACAGCTTTCATGTGGCAGTAGTTTATTACAGTTAGGAAGGACAAAGAAAGCTTCTGACACAGACATCAGAAATGGTCAGAGAGAGCCCCATTGGCTAGTTTTATCAAGGCCTTATATACTTTTACCAGACCCACTCCCACAACATACATTAACAATAGACAAGGTCTTACCAGACCCACTCCCACTTCACATAAACAGGATTAGTCAGAAGGTTCTTGTTAAAAAGGAGAAACACATCCTCCAGCAAGATACATTGTTATATAATCCTTCCCTGGTGGCTCACACGGTAGGTCTGCCTACAATGCGGGAGACCTGGGTTTGATCCCTGGGTCCGGAAGATCCTCTGGAGAAGGAAATGGCAACCCACTCCAGTAGTCTTGGCTGGAAAATCCAATGGATGGAGGAGGGTGGTAGGCTACAGTCCATGGGGTCCCAAAGAGTTGGACACGACTGAGCGATTTCACTTCAGTTCAGTTCAGTTCAGTTCAGTCGCTCAGTCGTGCCCGACTTTTTGCAACCCCATGGACTGCAGCACACTAGGCCTCCCTGTCCATCACCAACTCCCGTTTACCCAAACTCTTGTCCATTGAATCAGTGATGCCATCCAGCCATCTCATCCTCTGTCGTCCCCTTCTCCTTCTGCCTTCAATCTTTGCCAGCATCAGGGTCTTTTCAAATGAGTCACTTCTTTGCAACAGGTGGCCAAAGTATTGGAGCTTCAGCTTCAGCAGCACTCCTTCCAATGAACACTCAGGACTGATTTCCTTTAGGATGGACTGGTTGGATCTCCTTGCAGTCCAAGGGACTCTCAAGAGTCTTCTCCAACACCACAGCTCAAAAGCATCAATTCTTCAGCCCTCAGCTTTCTTTATAGTCCAACTGTCACATCCATACATGACCACTGGAAAAACTATAGCCTTGACTTGATGAACCTTTGTTGGCAAAGTAATGTCTCTGCTTTTTAATATGCTGTCTAGGTTGGTCATAACTTTCCTTCCAAGGAGTAAGGGTCTTTTAATTTCATGGCTGCAGTCACCGTCTGCTGTGATTTTGGAGCCCAAAAGAATAAAGTCAGCCACTGTTTCCCCATCTATTTGCCATGAAGTGATGGGACCGGATGCCATGATCTTCGTTTTCTGAATGTTGAGCTTTAAGCCAACTTTTTCACTCTCCTCTTTCACTTTCAAGAGGCTCTTTAGTTCTTCTTCACTTTCTGCCATAAAGGTGGTGTCATCTGCATATCTGAGGTTATTGATATTTCTCCTGGCAATCTTGATTCCAGCTTGTGCTTCATCCAGCCCAGTGTTTCTCGTGATGTACTCTGCATATAAGTTAAATAAGCAGGGTGACAATATACAGCCTTGATGTACTCCTTTTCCTATTTGGAACCAGTCTGTTGTTCCATGCCCAGTTCTAACTGTTGCTTCCTGCCCTGTATACAGATTTCTCAAGAGGCAGGTCAGGTGGTCTGGTATTCCCATCTCTTTCAGAATTTTCCACAGTGTATTGTGATCCACACAGTCAAAGGCTTTGGCATAGTCAACAAAGCAGAAATAGATGTTTTTCTGGAACTCTCTTGCTTTTTTGATGATCCAGCAGTTGTTGGCAATTTGATCTCTGGTTCCTCTGCCGTTTCTAAGATCAGCTTGAACATCTGGAATTTCACGGTTCACGTATTGCTGAAGCCTGGCTTGGAGAATTTTGAGCATTACTTTATTATCGTGTGAGATGAGTGCAGTTGTGCGGTAGTTTGGGCATTCTTAGGCCTTAGTACAGAGCTTAAGATGAGTTGTTTTATTGTATAATCACTAGCTCTGGGCTTAAAGAAACTAAGGTGTTATGTGACTAAGACTAAGGAATGTAGGGAAAAAAAGTTTGTCCTTTTCTCCTTCTTGAGAGCCCCAGACCCCTTTTTCCTCCTTGGGGACCCTGGTCTTATCAACCTACCTGAGAATTAACTCTCTCACTATGTAGGGTATAAAGAGTCTGCCCAACCCCAGGTCTTGGCAGGGGCAGGGCTGGGTGGGGGGGTGTGTGACGGGGTCTCGTGGGCCATCAGTGCGTGACCTCCGGCCGTCTCCCCTTGCAGGGCGCCCACGGGGACGCGGTCATCCTGGGCATGTCCAGCCTGGAGCAGCTGGAGGAGAACTTGGCGGCCGCTGAGGAGGGGCCCCTGGAGCCGGCCGTCGTGCAGGCCTTTGATCAGGCCTGGCGCCTGGCCGCCCACGACTGCCCCAGCTACTTCCGCTAGGCCCCCAGCCGGCTCAGGCGCTGGAGGTGTCACCCTCTTCCGTCGCCCCTCCTGCTCTCTCCCTGCCGGCCTTTGCCTTAAGCTGATTTCGCGTGGTCGTCCTCCATCGTCTGCATCCACGCGTTATTTTTCTAGACCCCTGCCTCCCTCCCAGGAGCCTTCACAGCGTGTAACGCCTCGGGCTGAGCCCCTGTGGGGCGTTTCCCGTCTGAATAAAGCCAACGCCAGCGCTGCCTGTGGCCCAGTCACTGAGTGGGCCCCGCAGGTTTCTCTCTCAGCTGCTGTGACTCGTCTCCTCCCTGCCTGGGCCTTCCTGCCCGAGGGGTGGACCCACGAGCCGGAACCACCACGGGGCAGGGGCGGCGGGGGCTCTCCCAGCCTGACCTCTCGGGGGCGCTGCAGGCGGCCCTCACGTTCCCACATGACAGAGGGAAAGAGGGCCGTCCACCCTGAGGTGGATTTCTCTCCGAATTATCTCACTGGACACTCAGAAAGGGAATAATTTGGATGAAAACCTTCCAAGAAGGATAAAAACCCCCAGGATGCTGCGGG
>NW_024072474.1:5004-5359 GCF_014754425.2 Oryx dammah
ATCTCCTTGCAGTCCAAGGGACTCTCAAGAGTCTTCTCCAACACCACAGTTCAAAAGCATCAATTCTTCGGTGCTCAGCTTTCTTCACAGTCCAACTCTCACATCCATACATGACCACAGGAAAAACCATAGCCTTGACTAGATGGACCTTTCCTGGCAAAGTAATGTCTCTGCTTTTTAATATGCTAACTAGCTTGGTCATAACTTTCCTTCCAAGGACTAAGTGTCATTTAATTTCATGCCTGCAATCATCATCTGCAGTGATTTTGGAGCCCCCCAAAATAAAGTCTGACACTGTTTCCCCATCTATTTGCCATGAAGTGATGGGACCAGATGCCATGATCTTCGTTTTCTG
>NW_024072475.1:0-5358 GCF_014754425.2 Oryx dammah
GCAGGGCGCGGCGGGCGGCCTGGCGCCAGGTGGCGAAGGTGCCGTCGAAGCGCAGGCTGTGCATCACCACAGGGCCATCTGCGCCGGGGTGTCGCGCAACTGCTGGCGCAGCACCTGGGATTCGTGTTCAGCCCGCGGCGGCCGGTAGTCCTGAGTGACGATGAAGGGCTTGGCCTTTTCCAGTACGCAGCGCAGGCGGGTCAGATCCTCATAGCGGATGCGCCGTTCACGCCGCAGCGCGCCCAGGCGCCTGGCGCTGAGTACGCCGATACCGGGCACGCGGGCGATCAGCGACTCATCGGCGCGGTTCAGATCCACCGGAAACTGCTCGCGATTGGCCAGCGCCCAGGCCAGCTTGGGGTCGATATCCAGCGCCAGGTTGCCGGGGCCGGCCAGCAACTCGGTGGCGCTGAAGCCATAGCCGCGCATGAGGAAATCGGCCTGGTACAGGCGATGCTCGCGCAGCAGTGGCGGCGCCTCGAAGGGTACGGTCTTCGGGCTCTGCGGGATGGGGCTGAAGGCCGAGTAATAGACGCGGCGCAGGCGATAGTCCTGATACAGGCTCTGTGCGTTGTGCAGGATAGTGCTGTCGTCGGTGGCGTCGGCGCCGACGATCATCTGCGTGCTCTGTCCGGCCGGAGCGAAGCGCGGCGCGCGGCGCTCTTCCTGGGCCTCGCGCTCGCCCTGGTGGATGCTGTGCATGGCCTGGTGAATGCTGTCGACGTTCTTTTCCGGCGCCAGGCGCACCAGGCTGGTCTCGGTGGGCAGTTCGATATTGACGCTGAGGCGGTCGGCATACAGGCCGGCCTCGGCGATCAGCTCCGGTGCCGCATCGGGGATGGTCTTCAGATGAATGTAGCCGCGGAACTGGTGCTCCTGGCGCAGCAGCTTGGCGACGCGGATCAGCTGCTCCATGGTGTAGTCGGCCGAGCGGATGATGCCGGAGCTGAGGAACAGGCCGCTGATGCAGTTGCGTTTGTAGAAGTCCAGGGTCAGGGTGACCACTTCCTCGGGGGTGAAGCGCGCCCGTGGCACGTCGCTGGAGCGGCGGTTGATGCAGTACTGGCAGTCGTACAGGCAGAAGTTGGTCAGCAGGATCTTCAGCAGCGCCACGCAGCGCCCGTCCGGCGTATAGCTGTGGCAGATGCCCATGCCGTTGGTCGAGCCGATGCCGTCCTTGCCCTTGGAGCTGCGCTTGGGCGCGCCGCTGCTGGCGCAGGAAGCATCGTACTTGGCGGCGTCGGCGAGGATGGTGAGCTTGTCGATCAGTTGCATGGCAGGCGATATCTATACTGTTTTTTTATACAGTATATGGGCGTCGTACAGCTATCAAGCCATTCGTTGAGTTGCACCGCCTCGCCGAAGATGAAACCTTCATTCGGCGCGCAGCGTCATAGCTGCATCTCGCTCAAGGAGTTCGCCATGCAACGACAGGACACCCACAGCAAGCTGATCGGCTACCTGCTGTGGATCTTCGGTTTTCTCGGTTCGCACCGTTTCTATTACGGCAAGCCGGTGACCGGCACCATCTGGTTCTTCACCCTCGGTCTGCTGTTCATCGGCTGGATCATCGACCTGTTTCTGATCCCCTCGATGGATCGCGAGGCGGACCTGCGCTTCACCGCCGGCGATACCGACTACAACGTCGCCTGGATCCTGCTGACCTTCCTCGGCGTGTTCGGGGTGCACCGCATGTATCAGGGCAAGTGGATCACCGGGATCCTCTACCTGCTGACCGGCGGCCTGTTCCTGATCGGCGTGCTCTACGACTTCTGGACGCTCAATACGCAGATCTCGATCAAGAACGCGCAGCGCGGTTGATCGGGCGGCGACAATTGGCGGTGCGCACGGCGCACCCTACGGGCGTCGCGTCGTAGCCCGGATGCAATCCGGGGAAATGAAAAGGGCATCCCATGGGATGCCCTTTTTCGTAATGCTGGCGGGATCAGTCGTCGCTGTCGTCGTCGTCCGCGCCATCGACCTTCATGCCCAGCTCCTTGATCTTGCGCGTCAGGGTGTTGCGGCCCCAGCCCAGTAGCAGGGCGGCGTCGCGGCGGCGGCCAGCGGTGTGCTTGAGCGCGGTCTCGATCATGATGCGTTCGAAGGCCGGCACGGCGCTGTCGAGCAGGTTGGACTGGCCGCGGGCCAGGGCCTGGTCGGCCCACAGGCGCAGCGCCTGTTCCCAGTTGGTCACCGGTGCGGCGTCCTGCGGCTGGGTCAGCAGCTCCGGCGGCAGGTCGTCGACATGCACTTCACGCCCCGAGGCCATGACGGTGATCCAGCGGCAGGTGTTCTCCAGCTGGCGCACGTTGCCCGGCCAGGGCAGGTGCTTGAGGTAATCCTCGGTTTCGCTCTTGAGCAACTTGGGTTCCACCGCCAGCTCCTGGGCGGCGCGGGCGAGGAAGTGGTGAGCCAGGGTGGGGATGTCCTCGCGGCGGTCGGCTAGGCGCGGAATGTGGATGCGGATGACGTTGAGGCGGTGGAACAGGTCTTCGCGGAACTTGCCGGCCTGCACCAGGGTTTCCAGGTTCTGGTGGGTGGCGGCGATGATGCGCACGTCCACCTTCACCGGGGTGTGGCCGCCGACGCGGTAGAACTCGCCATCGGCCAGCACGCGCAGCAGGCGGGTCTGGGTGTCGGCCGGCATGTCGCCGATCTCGTCGAGGAACAGGGTGCCGCCATCGGCCTGCTCGAAGCGACCGCGGCGCTGGTTGGCTGCGCCGGTGAAGGCGCCTTTCTCATGGCCGAACAGCTCGGACTCCATCAGATCCTTGGGGATCGCCGCCATGTTCAGGGCGATGAAAGGCGCGGCTGCGCGCGGGCTGTGGCGGTGCAGGGCGTGCGCCACCAGCTCCTTGCCGGTGCCGGATTCGCCGTTGATCAGCACGGTGATATTGGAGTGGGACAGGCGGCCGATGGCGCGGAACACCTCCTGCATCGCCGGCGCCTCGCCGATGATTTCCGGGGTTCGTGCCTGCGCAGCGGGCGCGGCCAGGCTCTGCTGTTCCTGGGCGTGCTGAAAGGCGCGCTTGACCAGCGATACCGCCTCGTCGACGTCGAACGGCTTGGGCAGGTATTCGAAGGCGCCGCCCTGATAGCTGGCCACCGCGCTGTCCAGGTCCGAATGCGCGGTCATGATGATCACCGGCAGGCGCGGGTACAGCTCGCGGATGCGGGCCAGCAGGTCGAGGCCGCTGGCGCCGGGCATGCGGATGTCGGAGATGATCACGTCCGGCTGCTGGCGGGTCAGGCGGGCGAGTACACCGTCGGCACTGTCGAAACTCTGGGTGGTCATGCCTTCCTGTTGCAGGGCCTTTTCCAGGACCCAGCGGATGGAACGATCGTCGTCGACAATCCAGACGGTTTCACTGCGGCTCATGGCGTGGGCGCTCCTTGTTCCAGCGGCAGGAAGATCGAGAACACGGTATGGCCGGGGTGGCTCTCGCACTCGATCAGGCCCTGGTGCTGACTGATGATGTTCTGGGTAATGGCCAGGCCCAGGCCGGTGCCGTCGGCACGCCCGCTGACCATGGGATAGAAGATGGTTTCCTGCAGCTCCGGCGGAATGCCGGGGCCGTTGTCGATGATCTCGACCTTGACCACCAGGCGGTGGCGCGTGTGACCGATGGTGAACTGGCGCAGGGTGCGGGTACGCAGGCTGATGCGCCCCAGCCCCATGTCGTGCTTCTGCCCGGCGATGGCCTGCATGGCGTTGCGCACGATATTGAGCACGGCCTGGATCATCTGCTCGCGATCGATCATCAGGTCCGGGATGCTTGGGTCGTAGTCGCGCACCAACGTGATGCTGCCCTGGCTTTCCGCCTCGATCAGGTTGGCGACGCGCTCGAGCACCTCGTGCACGTTGGTCATCGCCAGCGACGGCAGCTTGTTCGAGCCGAGCATGCGGTCGACCAGATTTCTCAGGCGGTCGGCCTCTTCGATGATGACGTTGGTGTAGTCCTTGAGCTCTTCGTTGGGCAGCTCGCGCGAGAGCAGCTGGGCGGCGCCACGAATGCCGCCGAGCGGATTCTTGATCTCGTGGGCCAGGCTGCGCACCAGCAGTTTGGTGGTTTCCTGCTTGGACAGCTGCGCCTCTTCCTTGGTGATGCGCAGCAGGCGATCGCGCGGGTGCACTTCCAGCAGCAGCAGGGTCTCGCCCTTGCTGAACAGCGGCGTCACCGCGTAGTCCACGGTCAGCGTCTGGCCGGTGACCGAGGTCAGCACGGCTTCACGCTTGTTGAACGGATGCGCCTGCTCCACCGCCTGGCGCAAGGATGACAGCGCTTCGGGCGATTCGGTGAACAGGTCGCTGATGAACTGACCGTGGCTGCGCTGGCCGCTGACGGCCAGGAGCATTTCCGCCGCCGGGTTCATGTACTCAAGGCACAACTGGCTGTTGAGCAGCAGGGTGGCGGTGGTCAGGTTGTCGAGTAGCAGGCGGTGCAGCGCGTCGTTGATGGTCATAGGCAGTGCGTTCCGGCGATGGGCAGGAAAATGCAAGAAGCAAACCAAGGCCCCGAAAAGACGCATTTTTTGTGATCTGCCTCCCTGGAGGCCCTTCTTTGGGCCATCGCACGGGGCGCCAAAAATGGCTTGTGGCTATTTGTGACGCGACCTGCTCGGGTCTTGCGGGTGCTGCGACAAGGCTGGGCGGCGAAAAGCGACCCAAAACAGGGAGAGCTTAGGAGGTGGTGCGTTCGATTGCACCATTAAGGTGCAATCGACTGTTTCAGAAGAATGGAAGGATGCTGACGTCTTCCTTGGGCTTGTCCTTCAGCGGGCATTCGGGGCGAACGCCGTAGTCGTCTTTCTTGCAGGGATTGATCTTGCGCTTCTGCGCCAGGGTCATGCGGTGCATGTGGAAGGGCTGTGCGGGAGTGCGCTCGACGATGAGACCTGCCGAATCGATGATTTCCGCCACCAGTTGGTGCGTGCCGCGATCGACATGGCGCAGGGAGAACACCGGGCTGCGGCTGGTTTCGCCCTGCGGTTCGCCGTCGAGCAGCAGCCGGTAGCTGTGGCCGGGCAGCAGGCCCGGCTCGCTGCTGAGGGTGACGATCATGTCCCCGGAACCGTTGTGGATCGAGGCGTCCGGCTCAGGCACGAGGATACGCAGCAGCTGGTAGTGCACGGTCGGTTTGGTCACGGCAGGCGGGGCCATGTGCACCGTGGGTTTGGGCTGGTTCAGCTGCACGCTGTTGGAAGGCGCCAGCATGACCCGCTCTGCATTGCTGCTGCGGGGTTTGTCGGTGAATACGCGGTTACCTTCCGCGTCGATGTAGGTGTAGACCTGAGCCGAAGCTGCTTGGGTGATGAGCAGCAGGCAGAGCAGCAATGTACGCATCGTGATCAGTTCGC
>NW_024072476.1:0-4742 GCF_014754425.2 Oryx dammah
GCCTATTGCGGCCCCCAACAACCTACTGTTTCAGGTGCTTGCTTTGTGTGAACACTCATTGTCCTTTTAAGTATTCCCTAGATGTAGTCTAGTTAGTTATTCATGTATAGAATGTGCAACTTGTGTGGCTTGAAAAGATGAGCCACTCGGCCCCGGCCCCTCCAGGTCACCACTAGCCAGTAGCTCAGCCTTAGGCCGCAGCTCCCTACTCCGCATAGCGGCAGGAGATCCCAAACACGCCTCTCCCCGCCCGTGCCAGCCTCGGGACAGCTCGCTGCAGCCCTAGCGTGTCCCGCTCCCTGACCCGGAGCTGCAAGCAACCCCAAGGTGCGCGCATACGCGCTTGGTACCCGCGCTTCTCCTGGCGAGAGCATCGCGTGCCCCCTTTCCTCTGAGAGCCGAGCGAGCCCCACTTTCATGTTGCAACAGGGTCCACCGGCACGCGCGGCAGCAGACACCTTCCTGCCAAGGCTTCAGGGCGCGAGCCCTGCCTTCTTGCGCACGGGGTGGACCCCGCCACCCGCGGCGCGTGCCCCCACATCCTGCGCTCGCGGCGTGCGTGAGACCCCGCTTCCTAGGCATCGGGGAACGGTTGCCTTCCCCGCACCCCGGCATGCGCGGCGCGAAACTCCCCTTCCTGCACAGGCGGAGCAAGCACCCCCATTCCTGTGCGAGTGGCGGGGCCCCAGAACCTCGTGCCAGCGCCGCCCCAGAATCTCGTGCAAGCACATGCCGGCTAGCCCTAACCCGGCACGAGGGACGCGAGCCCCCCAACACCTTTTCTACCCGGGCTGCAGGGCGCCAGCTCTCTCTTCTTGCAATCGCGCGGCTCCACGCCGCAGGCGACACGGGCTTCTCTTCCTGGGCGCAGAGGATCAGCTCTTCTGTTCACGTGTGGCGCGACGCGAGGCTCCACTTCTTGAGTGCACCAGGCCTCCTGGCCTAGCGGTGAAAACCCCAGGAGCTTTGCGCGCGGCAGAGCACAAGCCCCTACGCCTTCCTGCACACGTGCAGGGCCAGCCTATCCCCGGGAGCGCTTGGCGCGAGCACTCCGCACCCCCATTCCTGCTCGCCTGGCGCAGCTCAACCACCCGGGTTCCTGCGTGCGCGGGGCCAGCACCCCAGGATATTTGATTGCCCGAGCGGACCATCCCTCCTCCCAGCACGCAGGGCCCCTTCCTGACCACGCGACGCTACCTGACCCCTGCCTCCTGGGCGCGTGGCAAAAGCCCCCCTTTTGTGCACTCCCGGAGACCCCTTCGTCGGGTGTCCTTCCTCTCACACGAAGAGTTCCCCAGTCGAAAGCCGTGTTCCCTCAACTGCCAAGAAGGGGGTCTGCACTCGTGGGCTTCGCGGTCTCCACTGGTCATGGATCGGTTCCCCACTGCGGGCCGTGTGTTCTCAACCACGCACCGAGGGGTCCCCACTCGCTGGCAGCACTCCCTCAAATGGGCACGGAGGGGTCTCGAGCCTGCGATACTAGTTGCTGGGAAAGATTGAGGGTAGAAAGAGTAGGGGACGACTGACGATGAGATCTTTTGTTGGCGTCATCCACTCGATGAACCTGAATTTTAGCAAGCTCCAGGAGTTAGTGATGGACGGGGGAGGGGGGGTGCCTCGCAGGTGCTGTGATTCATGGGGTAGCCTAGTCCAACCAGACTGAGCGACTGTACCCAACCGAAATGCAATTGCACAAAGATTCCACATGATGGCACACTAACATAAGAAATGAAAAACAACAAATGCTGCCCTGCACCTTGCTTCCCCTCTTCTAATGGGAACATTGAGCAGAATGATAGAGCACACTATCAAAACTAGGATGTGAACCACCGTTCAAAATCATCACGTACAAAAATACAGAATCCACGTAAACCTACTTTGAAAACATGGGAGACGAAATAAGTTCCAAAACATCTTCAGGCACAGCTGAATCCATCTAGTATTCTCAGGGCCACAGAACCAGAATCTGTACCTGTAAAACCAATTCATCCTTGTCAATCAACTTAAATAGAACAGGAACTTTTACCTGAGATAAAATCTAAGAGTGAGGAGACAGCAGGTTTGTTAGTATCCTCTGGCTCGTCTTACTCTCATGTACAACTATGCCTGACAAAACCTTTCAGACTTCAGAGGCCACCGGACAAGAGGAGGAAATAAAGATTCCTTGCTGCATGAAGGCTTTTCTCTGTAACCGCAGCCTTCAAACTATTGCTGATAGACATCTGACATTCACAAGGCCGCTGGACTCGACATGACACCTATACTTGGACATGTGAGGGGTCACTCATCAACAGAAAGAAAGTGCAGAAGAAAAACCAGGACACGCTCAGGAAGAAAACATCAACAGTTAAATACAGCTCAAAGTGCTTTCCAAAAAAATTCAAAAGCAATGAATATCCCCAAGGCTGGTGGGGATATTTCAAAGAGACCTAGCCTTCAAAACTTGCTAACAGTCTCCCGTGAATTGAAAATGTCAAACAGCACACTGTATCTGGAATAAGTTAACAGCAGAATTATTTCTTTAAAAATATATTTAGGATTTCTTGTATTTTTGATATAAATTTTTTATTGTACCTGGAGATTAATGACTCTACAATATTGTATCAGTTTTGCCATACCTCAACAGGAATCTGCCCAAAGCACATGAAGTTCACCCATTATCGTGAGTTACTGTGAACTCTTTTGTGGTCAACTCTCTGTGATCCCAGCAATGGGATCCCACGAGGTTCCTCTGTCCATGGAATTTTCCAGGCAAGTACTCTGGAGTGAGTTCCCATTTCCTCCTCCAGGTGATCTTCTCAGCTCGCGTCTTCTTTGAGTCCTGCCTTTGAAGGCAGATTCTTTACCACTGTGCTGCCTGGGAAGCCCAGTGTATTGTTAGAGATCCAAAAACTGTCCCAATGTGGTATCACCTATGAGTAGGGAAAAAGTATCCAATGTTGTACAGGAAAGACACGGTAGAACAACATTTTGGAACGGGACACTTAACGGTACTAGTGGCGTAGATTTGGTAGGAGACGTTATCAACATCACTACAGAAGTGCCTTCTGAGGATAACAAGAAACCGACCATATGATCTGGCAGTTCCACTGCTAAGGGGATTTCAGAGAAAAACAGAAACAACAACAAAAAACCCCAAGATTGTGAAACACAAGAGTACGGCAAACACCCACTGGAGGAATAAACAACATCCTAGACATGAAAGTCAAGAAACTGATGCAGCCCCTATGGAAAATAGAATGCAGCTCTTTCTCCATTCATTTCTTCTTGAAGGAGAATTGCTTTAGAGAATTGTGTTGTTTTCTGCACACATGAGCAAAAATCAGCCATTGGTATACAGATATCCCCTTCCTTAGAACCTGCCTCCCATCTCCCTTCCGGCTATGAAGTCCAAAACCAAACAGAACAATTGCCATCGGTTCAGTTCAGTTCAGTCGCTCAGTGGCGTCCGACACTTTGCCACCCCGTGAATGGCAGCACGCCTGGCCTCCCTGGTCCTCACCGTCTCCCGGAGCTCACTCAGACTCACGTCCATCGAGTCCGTGGTGCCACCCAGCCATTTCATCCTCGGTCGTCCTGTTCTCCTCCTGCCCCCAATCCCTCCTGGCATCAGAGTCTTTTCCAATGAGTCAACTTTTCGCAGGACGTGGCCAACGTCCTGGAACTTCCGCTTTAGCATCATTCCCTCCAGCAAAATCCTCGGGTTGATCTCCTTCAGAATGGACTGGTTGAATCTCCTTGCAGTCCAAGGGACTCTCAAGAGTCTACTCCAACACCACACTTCCAAAGCATCAATTCTTCGGAGCTCAGCCTTCTTCACAGTCCAACTCTCACACCCATACATGACCGCAGGAAAACCCAGAGCCTTGGCTAGACGGACCTTAGTCGGCAAAGTAATGTCTCTGCTTTTGAAGAGAATATCTCGCTTGGGCAGAACTTTTCTTCCCAGGAGTAAGCGTCTTTTAATTGCATGGCTGCATTCACCATCTGCTGTGATGTTGGAGCCCCCCAAAATAAAGCCAGACACTGTTTACCCATCTATTTCCCAAGAAGTGATGGGACCAGATGCAACGATCTTTCTTTTCTCAAAGTTGAGCTGTAAGCCAACTTGTTCGCTCTCCTCTTTCACTTTCATCAAAGAGGCCCTTTAGATCCTCTTCACTCTCTGCTATCAGGGTGGTGTCCTCTGCCTATCTTAGGTTATTAAGATTTCTCCTGGCAATCTGGATTCCACCTTGTGTTTCTCCCAGCCCAGCCTTTCTCAAGAGGCACTCGGCATAGACGTTAAATAAGCAGGGTGACAATAGACAGCCTGGACGTACTCCTTTTCCTATTTGGAACCAGTCTGTTGTTCCATGTCCAGTTCTAACTGTGGCTTCCTGACCTGCATACAGATTTCTCAAGAGGCAGGTCAGGTGGTCTGCTATTCCCATCTCTTGAAGAAGTTTCCACAGTCCATTGTCGTCGACACACTCAAGAACTGTACAAAGAACACTAATCGAGAGCCAGACATCTTGGACAGTGAAGTCAAGTGGGCCATAGAAAGCATCACTACGAACAAAGCTAGTGGAGCTGACGGAATTCCAGTTGGGCTGTTTCAAATCCTGAAAGACGATGCTGCACTCAATACGCCAGCATCTTGGGAAAACTCAGCCATGGCCACAGGACCGGAAAAGGTCGGTTTTCATTCCTTTTCCAAAGAAAGGCAATGCCAAAGAATGCTCAACCTACTGTACAATGGC
>NW_024072476.1:4842-5357 GCF_014754425.2 Oryx dammah
TCTGGGCGGCGTACCACATGCCTCAGTTTCATTCTGACCTTTCTATCTTCTGTTTGCCCCTAGGATCTTCAGCTCACTCTTTCTGAGAAAGGGCTTCTTGCTGCAAACATCTCTAACGTCCCTAATCTCTAGAAGACAGTAGAATATGCTCACATTGCCGCATGCCTTAAATCTTTAGCTTCTACCGATTTTAATTATTCCTAAACCTTAATTCCTGGGAGAATCCCGCCTGCTGGGCTGCCGGTCTATGGGGTCGACCAGAGTCCAACACGACTCATGTGACTTAGCTGCAGCAGCAGCAGCAAACCCTAAGTTCAGCAAACTCCTTTGCCATAAACACTTGCTTCATAAATGGCCTTCAGATAGGAATCCCTCCCATGGGCTCAAGCTGCGGCCTCTGTGCTCACCCTGGAACACTCTTTTGGAAAAGTCCTTGAACAAGTGTCAGTGATTAACCTTATGAATTATTCTTGGAGCACAGCTGCAGAAGGCTTTATGCCTTCTCATGCTCCTCT
>NW_024072477.1:0-5356 GCF_014754425.2 Oryx dammah
AAGACCAGGAACTATAAGACTCTTAGAAGAAAATATAGGCAGAACACTCTCTGATGTAAATCATAGCAAGATCCTCTATGACACACCTCCCTGAGATATAGAAATAAAAACAAAAATAAACAAAGGGACATAATTAAATTTAAAAGCTTTTGCACAGGGAAAGAAACTATAACCAAGGTGAAAAGGCAGCCTTCAGAATATAAGAAAACAATAGCAAATGAAACAATTGACAAAGAATTAATCTCAAAAATATACAAACTGCACATGCAGCTCAATACCAGAAAAACAAAAAACCCATCCAAAAAGTGGGCAAAAAGACTAAACAGACATTTCCCCAAAGAAGACATGCAGATGGCTACCAAACACATGAAAAGATGCTCAACATCACTCATTACTAGAGAAAGGCAAATCAAAACCACAATGAAGTACCATCTCATGCGAGTCAGAACGGCCATCATCAAAAAGTCTATAAACAATAAATGCTGGAGAGGGTGTGGAGAAAAGGGAACCTTCTTACACTATTGATGGGAATGCAAACTGGTACAGCAACTCTGGAGAACAGTGTGCAGATTCCTTAAAAACTGGAAATAGAACTGCCATATGACTGAGCAATCCCACTGCTGGGCATGCACATTGAGGAAACTAGAATTGAAAGAGACACATGTACCCCAATGTTCATGGCAGCACTGTTTACAATAGGTAGGTATGAAGCAACCTAGATGTCCATCAGCAGACTAATGGATAAGGAAGTTTTGTTACATATATACAATGGAATATTACTCAGCTTTAAAAAAGAACACATTTGAGTCAGTGCTAATGAGGTGGATGAAACTGGAGTCCATTATGCATAGTGAAGTAAGTCAGAAAAACACCAATACAGTATATTAACACATATATATGAAATTTAGAAAGACAATAATGATGATCTTATATGCAAGGCAGTAAAAGAAACACAGATATAAAGATTAGACTTTTGGACTATGTGGGAAAAGGCAAGGGTGGGAGGATTTGACAGAATAGCATTGAAATGTGTATATTACCATATGTAAAACAGATGACCAGTGCAAGTTCAATGCATGAAGCAGGGCTCTCAAGGCCGGTGCTCTGGGACAACTGAGACGGATAGGGTCGGGAGGGGTGAAGAAGGGCAGTTCAACATAGGTGGACACATGTGCATCCTGGCTGATTGACGACGATTCACAAAATCGTCAAAATGGCAAAATCACCACAATGTTGTAAAGTTATCACCCAATTAAAAT
This sequence comes from Oryx dammah, assembly GCF_014754425.2. Classification (NCBI taxonomy): domain Eukaryota; kingdom Metazoa; phylum Chordata; class Mammalia; order Artiodactyla; family Bovidae; genus Oryx; species Oryx dammah. The sequence continues at coordinate 1,260 of NW_024072477.1, forward strand.
AAAGTAATTAATTTTAAAAAAGAACTGTAGAGGCATAGGAACCAGAGATCAAATTACCAACATCTGTTGGACCATATAAAAGCCATGAGAATGTCAAAAATATCTACTTATGCTTCACTGGCTCTGCTAAAGCTTTTGACTACATAAATCAGAACAAACTGTGGAAAATTCTTAAAGAGATGGGAATACCAGACGACCTTACCTCCTTGCTGGGAAATGTGTATGCAGGTCAAGAAACAACAGTTAGAACCAGACGAGGAACAATGGACTGGTTCAACATTGGGAAAGCAGTGCATCAAGCCTGTATATTGTCACACTGCTTATTTAACGTATATGCAGATTACATCATGAGAAATGCTGGGCTGGATGAAGCACAAGCTGGTCTCAGGATTGCCAGAAGAAATATCAATAACTTCAGATATGCAGATGACACCACCCTTATGGCAGAAAGTGAGAAAGAACTAAAGAGCCTCTTGATGAAAGTGAAAGAGGAGAGTGAAAAATTTGGCTTAAAATTCAACATTCAGAAAACAAAGGTCATGGCCTCTGGTCCCATCACTTCATGGCAAAAAGATGGGGAAACAATGGAAACAGTAAGAGACTTTATTTTCTTGCTCTCCAAATCATTGAAGATGGTGACTGCAGCCATGAAATTAATAGACACTTGCTCCTCGGAAGAAAAGCTATGACCAACCTAGTCAACATATTAAAAAGCAGAGACATTACTTTGCCAACAAAGGTCCATGTAATCAAAGCTATGGTTTTTCCAGTAGTCATTCATGTATGGGGTGATAGTTGGACCATAAAGAAAGCTGAGTGCCAGATAACTGATGCTTTTGAACTGTAGTGTTGGAGAAGACTCTTGAGAGTCCTTTGGATTGCAAGGAGATCCAACCAGTCAATAGTAAAGATAATCACTCCTGAATATTCTTTGGAAGGACTGATACTGAAGCGGCAATAATTTGGCCGCTTGATGTGAAGAACTGACTCACTGGGAAAGATCTTGATGCTGGAAAAGATTGAAGCCAGAGGAAAGGGAATGATAGAAGATGAGATGTTTGGATGGCATCACCAACTCGATGGACATGAGTTTGAGCAAGTCCTGGGAGGTGGTGATGGACAGGGAAGTCTGGGGTACTGCAGTTTCATGGGGTCACAAAGAGTCAGACATGACTGAGTGACTGGACTGGACTGAACTGAACAGAACTAATGGCCAAGGTACTCAAGTTTTCCCCTGAAAGGCATAATAAACGTTATTAGCTGAAGTCTTACTGTCAGTCAAAACTTATACTAATAAATTATCAATGGTTTCTATGTCACCCCTATTTTATTTATTAAAGAGGAAATACCCATGGTCTGAATGGCTGAATCAATGATTTATGGAGGTTCATTCCCTGAGTGTACTAAGAATGTCTGAAAACACACTAAGCGTCATTTAAAATAAAGGACCTGATAGAGTGAATTGAATTAACTGTTGCAGGGGAATTGGCAGCCCACTCCAGTGTTCTTGCCTGGAGAGTCCCAGGGATGGGGGAGCCTGGTGGGCTGCCCTCTATGGGGTCGCACAGAGTCAGACACGACTGAAGCGACTTACCAGAAGCAGCAGTGGCAGCAGGGGAAAGAAGTGTGAGGTATTTAGGGAGTATTAGTGGAAAAGCTTCTAAATGGATATAGCCCAGACACTGAGTCCATTTTGAAGATAATGAGAGGAGAGGAATTTGGGTTTCTAGTAGAAACCCACAAGTGACTCAGATCATGGGCCTGCAGAGTTCAGGTGAGTGTATAAACCTGCAAAAGTAGAACTTCAGGAAGGGGCCAGAGCTTGTGATTTATGGTCTTAGAAACTGAGGGATATGTTGTCCTGTTCAAGTCCGTGTATGGAGCCATGTGAAAGCACATCTGACATGAGACTGCTTGCACTAAAAAATCAAGGTAGACTTTGTGGTCAGGTTTAAGTCACTTAATTGTCAAGAAGTAGTATATGGTACAAGGTGAGTTTAGAAAAACTGTAGGTAGGAGTTAAAATATGTGCAGTTAGGAAAACTCTGGTCTCTGTCATCAATGGAGAAAAAGCCGGGTGCTGACAGATGAAATGGAATGTGGTAGTAAGTTTTATGTACCAGATGCTCGGGGAGCTGGCAATAGGGCAAAGCAACATCTCTAACTATGGAAGAATAGCACCATTCTCAAGCATCCTCATATTTCCTACATGGTGCACAACACTGGTAGAGGAAGTATGAGACAAAGTCTCAAATGAATCAGACTGTAATTCCTCACTGAAGGGTGAGCAAGTCCATGGACAAGGGAACTGTGTGATATCAGTATGACTGCGGCATTGATTTTTGAGATTGCAAGCACATGGAATCTGGGGTGGGAAACAAGTGCATCATGCCAGTCCTGGGATGTTCCCCCTGGGTGGAGCTGCCTGGTCTTTATAAAAGGAGTCCCCGTGCTATCATTGTCGTGACGATCAGAGTTGTTCTTTGGAGCCTCTGGTGAGCACAATTCTTAAAGATCTCTTTGGAACTTCTGTGGTAGGTTTTAATCTGGGGGAAGAAGTGGCTTTAATTGAAGCAATTAGTGCTCTGTATGGGAAAAAGGATAATGAGTATTTAGGGGTAAATTTTTGGTATTTGGTCATGTATGCAATCTTAAACATGAGGAGAAAATGGACAGAGGCACAGGCTTAACAGGAGAGAGAGTCAGGGGGATGAGATATGGTGCCACAGCACAGCACACATTAAATGCACCCTCTGAGCATGCAATCCCACTGAGTGCCTGGTGTGGGCCTTTGCATTTCTCCTCAGAAGCCCACAGTCAGGTCAGCTTGGTCAGCAACCAAGACCTCATGGGAGAAAAAAGGAGAGATTTGTTTGGGGATTGGCTACGAGTTTATTACCCAGATTCTTCTTCAGAGTATGTTTTTATTCATACAACACCTGTGTAGGTAATTTTGTTTTAGAAAGTGTGAAGGAGAGACTAACCAAAAGCCTGACGATCTGAGTGCAAGAGATAATAAAAAAATAGTGTGAAGAAGCTATAAAAAAAACATTAAGTCTGTATTTGAATCAAGAAGAGTCCTTAGTGATGGGAGGGTTGTTGGCGCAGCAAAATGTTCTACCATCGGACTCTCAGCTATGAAGAATGTTGTCTGTATTTCAGATTCCTTGAGACCCAGGAAGGATGTCTCACCACCAGCATCCGCATCCGCATCCACACCCGCACCAGCATCCGCATCAGCATCACCATCAGTGCAAGGAGCCCTGCCATCCACCTCCAATAGTGTGCCCACCGAAGTGCCATGAGCCTTGCCCACCTCATCCATGCCTACTTCCATTGAGCCAGCAGAAATGCCCTCCTGGACCACCATGCCCACCATGCAAGCAGAAGTGTCCACCCAAGTGGAAGTAACAGCACCAGATTTCATCTGGACCAAGAAACAACATGATCCAGGCTCTTCCATTGTCCTCCCTTCGGCCATGGTGACGGAGTGCATCTTCCCTAACCTCCCTCCTGGACTGACAGCTGACAGAGAAAAGGCTTGCTGCCTGAAGCTGAAACACCACGTTGTTGTAAGAAGAGCAGCAGGATCATCGCTTGACCTCTCTGTGCCATGTGCCCATCTGTAATCCGAGCTGCGATCTCTAACTCATGTGCAATTAGTGTGTCTATTCTTTTGCTTCTCCAATAAAGCAAATTCATAGCCCATTATGTATTTCTTTCTTTCATTTTTTATAGGTTTTATTTTTGCATATAATGTTTTTCATCTCTTCTCTCAATTGCAAGTCTCTTCTGACTGTTCCTTTTCATTCCCATTGGATTATCAGAACTAGCCTTTTCCACCATTGAGTTCAGCTTTGCCTGAAATATGTCCTTTGGACTGGATCCACCAAAGTATTCCTTCATTGGTTTCAGTCTTGTTTCTTGCTGTCTACCTAGAAGACCCTGAAAAGAATTTAATTCTCTCAGTCGCAGGTTTCTTATTTGTAAAACCACTAGGCAAGACTCTATTCAACTCAATATACTCATAGAAATTAATTTATTCACAAGTGTTTCCCAATTATTTACACATGCCAGGCAGTCTCTTATGTGCTAGG
>NW_024072478.1:0-5356 GCF_014754425.2 Oryx dammah
CTCCTTGCACCTCAGCAGGAACCTGTAACACTTTGACGTGAACACGGCCAGCTCAAAGTAGGGGTAAGGACCAGCGGCGTGGGTAGCTAGTGTTCCTCTTGCTGAATATGGTCCCGTCATCCAAGCACAGGGCAGGTGCCTAAGCCTGGGGCTGGGACACGGAGGACCCCATCCATCTGAGCCTTGGACTGGTCAGTAGACTCACCTCCCAGGCTGTTGGTGCCTAGTTCTGCAAACGTCCAGGCCCTTACTCCCCTGGTTGTGGGCACAGAGCTGAGGGCTGTGTGGGAATCTTGTGAAGAGAGTTTTTCCACCTCGGGAACACAGCCCAAGGGGCCGGTGTGATGTAGTGAGTCCAGACCTGGTGTTAGCCCCAGGCTTCAGTTACCTCTTGTAAAATGCGAGACAACTCCATGTCTAGTGGCAAAATGGAAACTACAATACCCCAACTCTGGGGTTGGGGGGACTGGATTTGAATCTTCCTTTTGCCTGTTGCTGGCTATGTGGCCTGGACAAGGAGCTTCATCTCCCCAAGCCTCAGGTCGCCTAAGTGTGAAATGGGACTAACTATGGGCCTCTCCTCCCAGGAGTGCTGCGAGAAGTGGTGGGATAATGTGTGTAGGCCCCTGACAGACAATTGCTACAGTGATGGTGATGATTAGAATTGTTGCTGGTGTCTGGTCACCTCACTCCCCTCCGCCTCCGGTTTCTCATCAGTTTATGGAAAATTTTGAAAGAGATGGGAATACCAGACCACCTGACCTGCCTCTTGAGAAAACTATGCAGGTCAGGAAGCAACATTCAGAACTGGACATGGACCAACAGACTGGTTCCAAATAGGAAAAGGAGTACATCAAGGCTGGATATTGTCAGTATTGACTCTGTTAATAACTTTCTTTGTGACTCTTACCAAGACATTCATTTTCTCCCAGGGTCTCCGTTTCCTCTAACCACAAAATGAACAGTGGTTCTCTGCTAGACCGCTGACACTTCAGGGTTCTGAGAGGTGATCAGGAATATCTGGGGCTACCTGCCACATTCCACCAGATGGCGCACCTGGTGCTGTTGCTTTGCAGGCATCCCTCCTGCTCCTTGGGCACTGTGATAACTGCCTACTCTCTGAGGCCGTGAGGGCCAGGACCACAGGGCATCATCCCCAGGACCTGACACACAGATGCGTAATAATTATTTATTACAGCCTGCAGAGGCATTTTTCTTTAACACTGATTAAAGTGTACACATTGAGAAATCCATGCATTTTATTTATAACAGCACAATAAGCTTGCTCTTAGAGTCAGCCTTGGGTGTGCATCACAGACTTTTCCCTTGTTGATTGTGTGATAGCAGGCAAATGCCCTAACTTATCTGAGCTTTGCTTTTTTTTTTTCTTTTGAACATGAAGCCAGAAATGGAATGTCCTAGGATAGACATTCGGTTACCTTAGAAGAGCTGCTCAAGGAACTAATGGAAGGAAATGTCATTAGAGAGCCCTAACCTTGGCTAGATAAGGTGCTCCACGAATAACAGCAACCATTATCATTACTATTACTGCATTAAACAGTAGTGAGTGGTGAACAAAGACAGCATTTAGGAGCCCAGGAAAATAGGGAGTGTGACAGGAGGCAGTGTGTGCAGTTCTTGAAAGTGTGATGGGACTGGGTTCAAATCCTAGCACTGCCTTGTGAGCTTTCCCTCTCATAACTCAGCTAACTCACCTGGAAAGTGGGCAGAGTGGCTGTACGTACCTCACTGAATCAGTCTGAAGGGTACACAAGTTAACATGTATAAACCCGGACACACAGTCCCTAGAAATGTGTTCTCCTTGCTCTTCCACTAGACTGGGAACTCCATGAGGAAGGGATCTTGTCTGTTTTGTTCCCTGATGTGTCCCCCCATGTCATAACAATGCCTTGTGATTGCAGCTGATGAACACATGCTCCATGATGTGTTGCTGGTGTTCCTACAGCACAGAGGTCGGGTGCCCACTGATGACTTCCCTGTGGGAGAGCCATGATGCTCTGTTTTCAAGTACTTTCCATGCATGTCTGCCTCTCCCCACTGGGCACTTCTGCTGCATTAGGACCCACCCCTCCCTTCTCTCTGGTCCCTCTCTGTTCAGGTGACCACACCTATGCATAGTGATTTAGAGGGTGGGCCTGGCTGGCCCAAAGTTTCTCCCCTACGGGCATTGCTCCAGCTGATGGGAATGTAGCAAGTAGCTCCCATTTGTTCCTGTTCAGTTCAGTTCAGTTCAGTCGCCCAGTCATGTCCCACTGTTTGCGACCCCATGGACTGCAGACGCCAGTCTTCCCTGTCTATCACCAACTCTTGGAACTTACTCAAATTCAAGTCCATCGAGTTGGTGATGCCGTCCAACCATCTCATCCTCTGTCATCCCCTTCTCCTCCCGCTTTCAATCTTTCCCAGCATCAGGGGCTTTTCAAATGAGTCAGTTCTTCGCATCAGGTGGCCAAAGTATTGGAGTTTCAGCTTCAGCATCAGTCCTTCCAATGAACATTCAGGACTGATCTCCTTTAGGATGGACTGGTTGGATCTCCTTGCAGTCCAAGGGACTCTCAAGAGTCTTCTCCAACACCACAGTTCAAAAGCATCAGCGTTCGGTGCTCAGCTTTCTTTATAGTCCAACTCTCACATGCATACAGGACTCCTCTGAAAACCACAGCTTTGACTAGATGGACCTTTATCGGCAATGTAATGTCTCTGCTTTTTAATATGCTGTCTAGGTTGGTCATAGCTTTCCTTCCAAGGAGCAAGCGTCTTTTAATTTCATGGCTACAGATACCATCGGCAGTAATTTTGGAGCCCTAGAAAATAAAGTCTCTCACTGTTTCCATTGTTTTCCCATCTATTTGCCATAAAGTGCTGGGGCCAGATGCCTTGATCTTAGTCTTCTGAATGTTTAATTTTAACTCAGCTTTTCCACTCTCCTCTTTCACTTTCATCAAGTGGCTCTTTAGTCCTTCTTCACTTTCTGCCGTAGGGTGGTGTCATCTGCCATATCTGAGGTTATTGCTATTTCTCCCGGCAATCTTGATTCCAGCCTGTGCTTCATCCAGCCCAGCATTTCACATAATGTACTCTGCATATGAGTTAAATAAGCAGGATGACAATATATAGTCTTGACGTACTCTTTTCCCGATTTGGAACCAATCTGTTTTTCTATGTCCCATTCTAACTGTTGCTTCTTGACATGCATACAGATTTCTCAGGAGGCAGGTCTGCTGGTCTGGTATTCCCATCTCTTTGAGAATTTTCTACCATTTGTTGTGATCCACACAGTGAAAGGCTTTGGCGTAGTCAATAAAGCAGAAGTAGATGTTTTCCTGGAACTCTCACTTTTTCAATGATCCAATGGATGTTGGGGATTTGATCTCTGCTTCCTCTGCTTTTTCTAAATCCATCTTGAACATCTGGAAGTTCTTGGTTCATGTACTGTTGAAGCTTCCTTGGAGAATTTTGAGCATTACATTGTTAGTGTGTGAGATGAGTGCAATTGTGCAGTAGTTTAAACATTCTTTGGCATTGCCTTTCCTCGGGATTGGAATGAAAACTAACCTTTTCCAGTCTGGTGGCCACGGCCATGTTTTCCAAATTTGATGGCATAATGAGTACAGCACTTTCACAGCATCATCTTTCAGGATTTGAAATAGCTCAACTGGAATTCCATCACCTCCACTAGCTTCGTTCTTAGTGATGCTTCCTAAGGCCCACTTGACTTCGCATTCCAGGATGTCTGGCTCTAGGTGAGTGATCACACCATTGTAGTTATCTGGGTCATGAAGATCTTTTTTGTATCAGTTCAGTTCAGTCACTCAGTTGTGTCCAACTCTTTGTGACCCCATGAATCGCAGCACGCCAGGCCTCCCTGTCCATCCCCAACTCCCGGAGTTCACTCAGACTCACGTCCATCGAGTTAGTGATGCCATCCAGCCATCTGACCCTTTGTCTCCCCTTCTCCTCCTGCCCCCAATCCCTCCCAGCATCAGAGTCTTTTCCAATGAGTCAACTCTTCACATGAGGTGGCCAAAGTACTGGAGCTTCAGCTTCAGCATCATTCCCTCCAAAGAAATCCCAGGGCTGATCTCCTTCAGAATGGACTGGTTGGATCTACTTGCAGTCCAAGGGACTCTCAAGAGTCTTCTCCAACACCACAGTTCAAAAGCATCAGTTCTTCAGCACTCAGCTTTGTTCACAGTCCAACTCTCACATCCATACATGACCACTGGAAAAACCATAGCCTTGACTAGACGGACCTTTGTTGGCAAAGTTATGTCTCTGCTTTTCAATATGCTATCTGGGTAGGTCATAACTTTTCTTCCAAGGAGTAAGCATCTTTTAATTTCATGGCTGCAATCACAATCTGCAGTGATTTTGGAGCCCCCCAGATATAAAGTCTGACACTGTTTCCACTGTTTCCCATCTATTTCCCATGAAGTGATGGGACCAGATGCCATGATCTTTGTTTTCTGAATGTTGAGCTTTAAGCCAACTTTTTCACTCTCCTCTTTCACTCTCATCAAGAGGCTTTTTAGTTCCTCTTTACTTTCTGCCATAAGGGTGGTGTCATCTGCATAGCTGAGGTTATTGATATTTCTCCTGGCAATCTTGATTCCAGCTTGTGCTTCTTCCAGCCCAGCATTTCTCATGATGTATTCTGCACAGAAGTTGAATAAGCAGGGTGACAATATACAGCCTTGACATACTCCTTTCCCTATGTATAAGTCTTCTGTGTATTTTTGCCACTCATTAAAAATGGGGGGAAAAGATTATTTTAAAAAATGCAACCATAATCATGAGAGCTGACCCTTCTTGCCCCCTCTGTCTGTATGGGACAATGATGACAAGGTAGCTTGGGTAGACCTACCAGATGGAAAAACAGTCTCTTGTTAGGGCAACATTGAGGAGTGGGCCCCACTTACCAGGAGAGGGCTCCTGAGCAGAGTTGTAGGGCTGATGAGAATTGAGAAGCTGCAAGGAGGGAAGCAAATATTTTCCAGGTGGACAGAATTACCTGGACAAATGCTCAGCACTGACCGAAGGGGGCTACTGCTCAAGAGAAGTCCTGAATTGTGAGACCTTCTTGTGTACACTTGTGGGAGTTGAAATTGTCACAAATATTAGACAGAGAGGAAAACTCTCATCCTTTTGCTATGGCCAGCAGGGGAAGAAAAATCTCTGGAGGAGGCTGAATTCACATGAAACCTAGCTTTGCCTCTGACCAGGTGTGTGACCCTGGAGAAGTCATTTCACCTCTCCTCTTGGAGATTCACTTGCCATGCATTCCCCAAGAACCATTCACTGCATCACTCAGTAAAAATGAGAATCTAATGAGATA